>NC_073302.1:425566427-425752850 GCF_027595985.1 Sorex araneus
ATAGGAGTAAGTGGCCCTGTGTACTGTCAAGCCAAGTCAGTCCCCAAAACAATAGCAACATAAGACACGTGTCTAAGGAATGCTGAGTAATAGATTTTACTGAAAAGGAACAATAAACAAAATAAGTTTGGGAATTTCTGGATAACTTTGTAATAAACTAAAAATAAAAAAATCAACAGGATCAGAGATGTAGCCAAGTAAGTAGTAAAGTACATGCACCAAATATATGAGACCCCAAGTTTGATTCCCAATACTCTCCCCCCACAAGTTTTTTTAATGAAATTAAAAATTCACCTCCTGAGCCAGAGAGATAGTATATTAGGCAAGGCACCTACCTTGAATACAGGAAACCCTGATTTGATCCCTGGCACCACCTATGATCCTCTGAATATTGCCAAAGTGATCCCTGAGCAGACCTAGGAATAAACCCTGCACATGGACAAGTATCAACCCCACCCACATCCCAAATAGCAACTGTTCATATTATCCACATCTAAAATGCTTATTGGTCACATATGCCCACATATTGTATAAAGCATTTATAAGACAACCTCATTTTGACAAAACATTCCTATGAAGAACTAATCTAGACAACCGGTCTACTTAACTTTCTCAACTCTATATTTCAGTTCCTTCCATTCTCTCTACTGGCAATGTGACTGTTAGTCTACCAATCCTATTCATCTCCTATTTAAATATGCTTTATTTTCTAAATTTATACTAAGTATTTTCCCTTTCCCAAATTTTTATTAATCATGCATTTAAACTGTTGGATTCTATGAATACCCAAAGTTCTTTAAACAATCCTGGCCCATGGTGCTTTTTTCCCTGTAATTAGGGTGTAAATAAATATCTTCTGATTAGAGATGAAAGTGAAAACTTACCATTTACCAATTGTCACTGAACATTTTCATGGTCTAAAGCTAAATATTTAGTATTTCTCAGTTCCTCAAATCTTTCTTGTCAGATGCCTGATGGCTTGTCATATTAATGCAAAGAAAAATTGGGTTTTAAAGATGAGATTATGAGCCAAACAAAGGTTTTGAGGAGTACCCAGGGGCAAAGAGGTGAGTAACACAGGAACCCATTCCATCTTATTCACCATATTAATTCCAACCCACTCTCATGCTTCATACAACTAGGCATAGCTCCACTGGTGGATGAGTTTACACATGGCTAATGCCTTAGATGTAGAAGGTAACTTTTAGTCATAAAACTTATTGATAGACAAATCTTAATTCCATATGATTTTCCCAAGAGTTGTAAGGCAGTTCCACAGGAAATTTTACCTCTGTTTTACAGAAGGACTGGAGTGATACCACAGCGGGTAGGGCCTTTGCCTTGCATGAGGCCAACTCGGGTTCAATTCCTCTGTCCCTCTCAGAAAGCCCGGCAAGCTACCAAGAGTATCCCACCTGCACAGAAGAGCCTGACAAGCTACCCATGGCAATTCTATATGCCAAAAACAGTAACAACAAGTCTCACAATGAAGACATTACTGGTGCCCGCTCAAGCAAATTGATGAACAATGTGAGGACAGTGCTTTACAGAAGCTGAGTGAGTTCAGAACCTTCTGAAGCTCACTTTACTATTTAGGGACCAGAATAAACAATGAACTTCTTGCCCATGTCTTTGACTTTAAGTTCTACTGGACTTTTACTTAAATTCCCAGAGGGTTCAAAACTCAGTGATAATCAATAGTTCTCAAAGTGTTATATCTCAACATAGTGTTTGCTACTTGCCATTTTTATCATAAAAAACCATGATATTAAGATCTAATATTTTTAATTAAAGGAGAAAATTTTCAGAGCAGTAAGAAAGTTAAAGAGATATTTCTCTGACTAGTTTTGCTCTAACTCTATAACAATAACTTGTACATAGTACACAAAATTCGGGAAATGTTAATTAGCAATTTGGCTATGAATATGCATGATTATTTATATGTCCACTATTAATATACATGGTCTTACCTGTAATTATATCTGCATGTTCTTTGTTGTTGTAGTTTTACTCTTTCCTTCACAAAAGCCATTTAAAACACATTTGGGAAATGTGTGAAAAAATTAATTCTATTACTCTTATTTTCCAGAATTTTCTTAAATGTTTTATGGCTATAATTATTTTTTTCTTTGCAAGGCAAAACAATACATTACAACATGCATTATCATATTTGTTGATAAAACATAAGAAACAATGAATTAATTTCATACAGTTAAATAACAGAAGAAAAAGTTAGGCTGTATTTTATTTATTGTGTTAATTTTCTCATATACTTCAGCGGCTCTGCCTTTTGTTTTGCATTTGCAACTACATTCAAGAACATCACACTTTCAGAGTCAGAGCATAAATCTTGCATGTGTTGGACCCTGGTTTAATCCCCAGCATCACATCATCCCCCAGCATCTCCAAGGTAGCCCTGGTGGTGGGTTGGTGATGGAACCCCCTTGCACTGTGGGAACCCCCTCTCACTGTGGGTTCCAAGCAGCACCATTTCTTCAAGGTCTGGCATTGACTTAGCAGTGCCTATTAGCAGGGAGTCACCTGAGTCACCTCTGAACTGTCTAAGTAACACTGAAGCAAGTTCCCCGAATAAAAATATGAAAATCATACTCCACTTATTTAATTTCCTCTTTATAGTCATATGTACTTAAGAATATTAAGAGTGAAATATTGGAAGATTAAGCTTACTTTAAATGCCTTTTCTCAGTGATGTAAATTTTTTAAGTTATTTTATTTAATGTGAAAATAAGTCTAAAGAATAGTTGTCCAGTGAAAACTCTGCTAGAAAACAACACAGGTGAGTTTTAAATCAAGGCCTGAATCATTCTAAGCCCAACCACATTTACATTAAGAATCACCAAATGATTGAAAGGCTGAAAATCAAAAAAAGAACTTGTAGGTAAAACATGAATGTTCCTAATATTTATTCACTAACATGTTTATGAGAGAGAGAAAAGAAAGAAAGAAAGAATGAAGGAAAGAAAGAAAGAAAGAAAGAAAGAAAGAAAGAAAGAAAGAAAGAAAGAAAGAAAGAAAGAAAGAAAGAAAGAAAGAAAGAAAGAAAGAAAGAAAGAAAGAAAGAAAGAAAGAAAGAAAGAGAAAGAAAGAAAGAAAGAAAGAAAGAAAGAAAGAAAGAAAGAAAGAAAGAAAGAAAGAAAGAAAGAAAGAAAGAAAGAAAGAAAGAAAGAAAGAAAGAAAGAAAGAAAGAAAGAAAGAGGGAAGGAAGAGAGAGGGAAGGAAGAGAGAGGGAAGGAAGAGAGAGGGAAAGAAGGAAGAAATGAAGGAAGGAAGGAAGGAAGGAAGGAAGGAAGGAAGGAAGGAAGGAAGGAAGGAAGGAAGGAAGGAAGGAAGGAAGGAAGGAAGGAAGGGAGGAAGGAAGGAAGAGAGGAAGGAAGGAAGGGAGAAAGAGAGGAAGGGAGGGAGGGAGGAAAGGAGGGAGGGAGGAAGGGAGGAAAGGAAGAGGGAGATGGAAGCTAACTCAATATAGATAAGGTCATTTACTTCCCAACTAAAAGAGATCATTTTCAAATAAACATATAAACATACAGGAGAAATTGATGGAAAATGGTTCAGCAATGATTGTACTTTCATATGATTGCTCCTCCTAAATTCAACAGTGTTAATACACAAGCAATTTGCTTGAGGTCTATAATGCCTTTGAATTTCAAGTTAAGCAGTCTGATCATCAGGAAACAGAAAATTAAGGATCTGAAATATTGTTAAACAAATAGGGTGAACTGAAATTAGCCTCTTAGGACTTTAAGTACTTCCAGATAAAGTTCAAAAGAGATGTTGGAATGATGTTCACTAATATCAAATATTGACTTAATTCCAAGCTTCTATATCTTGATATAATATTTATACCAAGGCATCTAAGCCCTCAAATGCTAACCTAGGCCTCTTCAATGATAGCATGCAGTCCAACCTTTTGGATTATCACTCTGGACTCTTGATGGCTTATTTTAAAAGTCTTCTAACTATTTTTTATTGTCAATCTTCCCTCTACTTTTCTAGAAATGATTTCTGGGAGAAATTTCCCAAAGACAGCTTTTATTACATGCTCAAAACCTATCACAGTTCTTAAAAGTCTGGTACATTAAAGACTCTTAAAATCACCCTTCTCGCCATCCTAGTCTCACACATCTCCCAAAGGCAGATCTTTTCCGTTACTAAAGCAACTTTCGACTGTGCACCGAGTGATATCAGTATATTTTCTTACCAGTGTGTTTTGGACCTCACTAATGATGCTAATTTGGAGTTTTTCAAACTGGTTTACAAATTATCTTTGACATATTTTCATGGGTATATTATGAGTTCGGTTATCAGTCAGGGTCCCAGAAGGAACCAGAATGTTCACCACAGATGATTCAAAAAAATGAAGACTGCAATGAAGGCATTACTTACTAAATTATAAGGCAATGTTGAGGAGCAAGTGTCATTGTGAGGTACTCAGAGGCTGACAACAGGGAGAGGACAATACTACATGTCGAGACAACAAAGCAAGGGTGAATGTTTCCAGAAGATCCCAGTTAAAGCATGAAAGAAGACAATGAGGAGGGAGTTACTGTCCTAATGGACATTAACACATGACATAAAGAAGAGACGCCCCATTCATGTCTCCCCCAATCCTCCAAACATCTCTCAGGCCTTCCATTGGCTAATACAGTTTGGTGGCACAACCTAAAAGAGTCAGCTGCCTGGGCAGAAGGAGAACATAGGAAGATGGATATTGCATAGCAGTATGACAAGTAGAGAAGACTTCGCATGGTCTCCAGCTAAATAGTAGCCTCTGGAGGGTGCACTCATGCACTCAGGAATTACCCCTGGCGGTGCTCAGGGGACCATATGGGAAGCTGGGAATCGAACCTGTGTCGGCAGCATGCAAGGCAAATGGCCCTACCCACTGTGCTGTGCTATTGCACCAGCCCCAAGGGTGGAAATTTTTGAGGTCATCACAGGCAGAATGAGAAAATAGACATAGATCTCACCGATAACCCTAAATGTGAGCACCTTCACTTAGTTCAATTTCCTTACCTTTAATATCAGAATACTATTCAGTTCATCGAATCACTTGGGGCATTTAATAAAAAGTGATAGATAATTTATCTCAATCAGTACTAAAGAAGTGGCAACTATCACTATGTACTAAAATAAGAAGTACATACGCATATAAATGTAAAGAAATGAAACATATTCTAATAAGAGGATGAACCATCAAGGATAAGGATCAATGAGTGCCTGTGGTCACCTTTGTCACTCACTGCTGTGTTATGCCCCAACCCACCACCTCCATTTCCTTGCCTTAAAAAATATATGGCAGGGCAGCTCCAGGACCTGGCAGGCAGACAGTTTTATTTTACACTAGTGACTTGAGTGCCATTTGTCCTCCTTCCACTCAGTAACAGACGGTGACCTGGACAGCAGTGACATCTGCAGCCCCAAGGGAGAAGGGTCAGCACAAATTTTAATTTTGCTTTTGGTTTGGAACATATTTTTTTTTCCATTTTCATATACAAACATTTTTTTCCCTTTCCTGTCAGTTTGGATCTAGCTTTATACTTGACATGTTTTAATACTTTATACATTTGGATTAGCCCAGCAATTCACAGCTCCAGGGTCTTGCTGATTTTGTATGATGCCTCTTAATTCAACCCCCCTTCATTTACAAAAATAAAATAAAACAAAGAAAAAAAGAAAATGCTGAAAAATATTTTGTGTCATTTCTGATTCACTAAGAAGGCTAGAAAGAAGGTATTCTGATCTTCTCAGCTACCTCTTATTGTAAAATACTACTATTTCAACATTTTCGGTAATGAGTAACAAGAATACTAAGGATAGTCTATCAGTACCTAGGGATAATTGGACTAGAAAAACTATAATAAGACACTTAAAAGTTAACAGGACATTTATAAAAACTGTATATGTATTGGTGGGCCAGAAATGAAATTCATACTAATATCTATTAAAGTGAAAAGTAATTAAATTTTAAGATTGTTTTATTTATAAAAGGTCACTTATCTGCACTGGGAACAGTGTCATCCACTGAAATACACTTTCAGGAGATTTCTATAAAAGGAAATCCCTGATGTTTAAATGATGCAGCTACAATTGGGGCCACAAAAATTCCCTACTCAGGCATCCCATGGAGAAAAAGCATCTACCTCTAAATATATAAAATTACTAAGATATTTCCTCATTACTAAGATATTTTCTGGACTCAATGATTTCTGTAATTTCCCTGTGCTCCAGGGCAGTTTTGAAAGGTCACAAAGTATTTGAAAGGCTATGCCTCCAAGATAATTAAATCAAAATAGAATGAAGGCTCACCTCATGTAGGTATTTCAAATGGGAATCAGTCACAGGACAATAAAAACTATGGTTCATGCCCAAACCTTTCTCCTTGGTCAAGGAGAGACTGAGAGATAGGATCAGAAATCAAGGGTCATTTCTTACTCTCTCTATCTGTAACACCTCAACAGAACTCAAGAACCTTTACAGACAAATAATTAAACAGCTAATTGAGTTCTTAGATTGTACAGACATTCCTAAGTCCTGTTCATCTTCTTTAGGCTTAATTTTTTCTAAACTCAAGATAAATATTTTGAATTTACAATAGACTATAATGAATCCTTGCTTCAACTATGCAATCAGTAGGAGAAAGTAAACAAACTGTGCATTCTTTTATTTTGATTTCCCATAGAAGTAGAATGGTATGCATGAATGATTTAGACTAATAGATCATACTGATACCACAATTCATGGAAATATAAGACATATGAGATTTCTGGTCCTAGACCTTTTGGCCCTTACACAAATTACTTTTTGCAATTGATTCCAGTTTTTTCATTGGTAATAATAGACACAGGATAAATAATCCCTAATATTTTACAACTTCAAGATAAAATCCTAAGTTTATTAGAGCAGACCTATGGTGTAATGGGTCTGCGTATCAGATAGATCTGAACATGTATTTAAAAACTCTCTAACTCTAGATTGAAGACAGATTCAGCTAGAATAATTTGATGTAGATGAACTCTACCTCAGAAACAGAATAAATCCTTTAACCAAGAACAGTTCATAACTGAAACTATGTTGATGAAAGCCTGTCACAAGTGATGGTTTAGAGATAGATAAGTAGATGGCATAAAGAGATGGAAAGATGACATATATTTCTGTTATTTATTTCTAAAATATATTTGCATAAAATATTTAATGAAATATACTAGATGGAATATAAGGATCTTAACCAAAAGATTGAAGGGTGACTAACAATCAATAACCAAATGTATCTATTAGAACATCCTACATAGTACTAAACTTAGCTGTGATTTTTTTTCTTTTAGCTCCCTCGAATTTAGTTTTAATGTACTATCTTCATGAAGACTATTAACAATATAGTATTAATCATTTACCAATACTATGAATTAAAAAACATATGTAAAATGATTCCAAATGACTGAATTATATGCAATTGTTATCTTAAAAGTTAGACTGTGGCCAGACAGATCATGCAAGGGGTTAAGGCATTAATATTACATGCAGGTGACCCCATTCAACCCTAAGTATCACATAGGATCTCCAGAGAACCACCAGAAGAGTCCTGAGCACAAGCCAAGAGTGAAACCTGAGCAGCTCTAGTTGTCATGTGAAGATCAAAATTTAAAAAGAAACAAGAACAAAAAAAGAAAAAAATGAGACGTGGGGCCCAGGGAGATAGCTCCAAGGGCTATAGACTATGCTTTCTACACATAAGGTTCCAGGTTCAGTCTCTGACATAACATGACTCTTGAGATCCAGCAGGTGTAGCCCTCGTGCTCCCCAACACCACTGCACTGGACTTGAGTAGCACCACATCACAGGACCCAAGCACTGAGTCACAAGACCAACAGAACCAGTCTGAGTATCACCAGGTGCAGTTCCCAGGTCACCTGAGCACTGCTCCAAAGGTTCCCACACCAGAAAACAAATAGGTAAATAAAGATAAATACATAGGAGCTTAGAGGTGATTCTTTTTTCTTTTCTTTTTGGGTCACACCTGGCGATGCACAGGTGTCGCTCCTGGCTCTGCACTCAGGAATTACCCCTAGCGGTGCTCAGGAGACCATATGGGATGCTGGGAATTGAACCCGGGTTGGCCGCGTGCAAGGCAAACGCCCTACCCGCCGTACTATCGCTCCAGCCGCTTAAAGGTGATTCGTAATTTAATAGATATTTTAAGAAGTCAGAGCCTGGCAAGCTACCTGCGGCATACTCAATATGCTATAAACAATAACAACGACAGTCCTCATTCCCCTGACCTTGAAAGAGCCCCCAGTACGCCATCGGGCTACACTAGTACCTGACAGGGATGAATGGAGATGTTACTGACGTCCGCTTGAGCAAATCAATGAAAAATGGGATGACAGTGATACATAGGAGCATTTTTATAACAAGAACTAAATGTTACTTATCAATAGATTGAATAAAGGAAATTAAAAAAAATTTACATAGAGTCAAGTTAATGGTATAATTCCGTGGCTATACTAGGCAGTGCTCAGGATTTACTCCTGACTCTGTGCTTAGGATTCATTCGTGATGATGTTCACAGGACTCTATGCGGGTGGTGGCAGGGATCAAACCAGGTTCAGCTGTGTGCAAGGGATGTGCTTTGCCCACTTTACTATCTCTCTAGCCCCCATTGCATAAAGTTTTACTAAAGAAATTTCATGGCTAACAACCCAAATTTGTGTCTTAAACAAGAATTGAATATTATTAGCTTAATTAACTTTGGGGGGTATTTCTCATCTTTTCTTCTGACTAAGGAAGAAGGAGCCTATTATTTGTTGAAGAGTTTATGTACATATTGAATCACTGTCCAATTTCTTAACCTCAAGGTCAATTCAGCAACCAAAATTGGCTGATGGAGGAGAAAAACATATTGTGCTGTACTGAAGAAAATTGTTTTCCATTGTAGAATAAACTTAATGAGTGCATCACCTACCAGAAATATTTGTAGATGCAGTTACAGTCATCAACACATATTTATCCAGTATGTTCTATATGGTATGCATGGTGACATAATATTGAACAATAAGGATATGCTCATTTCCTCAAGAAGCTTAAAATTTAATGTGGATAAAAATCAAACCACCTCACAAATAAATGTACAATTGATTGTTGCATAAAAATAGGTTTTTCTGTATACTAAGCAAGGATATTTAACCTACCCTCAGAGGAAAGAGAAGTTGGGGGTTTGTATCCTGTTTCTATAATATTACCCTTTAGCAAATAGGTAAGGAAATTATTGTAAGAATAGAATGTTTTGGCTGCTCTCCGCCAACATGTGACCAGAGTGGCCACACATGTGCGGCCTCTCTGTTGCTGGATGACCGTGATCCCGGAGGCCAGCTAAACTACTTTTGGTACCAGCAGCTTCTTGCAGAAATGTCTCTAGACTGTGAACTAAGCCCAGCCCCATGCTGCCCCAGAAGGAGAAAGGTTTTTCTCTCTTGGCTTTTCCTTTTGTGGTAGGGGGGGTGGAGGAGGCATGGTGACAGCCATCTTATAAGGACCACTAAAGAGAAGTACAAGATTGCAGTGATGCAATTTCTGGCAGAAATTTCCCTGGACTTAGTTACTAAAATACAGAAATCCAAAACCTCATATCTCTTCATTCTCAGCAATGGAAAACAAATTATCACATTCTTCCTTTTCAGCAGGTCTGATGGGGGGTGGGCAGGAAACTCCAAACAATAATAGTAAATTTTTTGTGTAAATATTGAATGTAATCAAAGTAAAGATAAAGTGAAAATTATCAGCTACACAGGCTGATAATTTTGTGGGGGTGGGAGGCGAGGTATACTGGGGTTCTTTGTGGTGGCATATGTGCACTGGTGAAGGGATGGGTGTTCAATCATTGTATAACTGAGACTTAAGCCTGAATGCTTTGTAACGTTCCACATGGTGATTCAATTAAAAAAAGAGAATAAGAGAATAGAATGTTTTACTGAACACCAAAAAGTCCTATCTTCTGGGCAGCTGTTGATTATACACTTCCATATCCCATGCTATATTTGCTTAGTAGTCTTTCCAAAGCGTGAGCTTCACAACTCATAAGAAATGAACCAACAACCTAACACTAAACCCACAAATTCCAATAACTTTCTTTAAACTATAGCAATTTAGCTTTGGTCCTTATCCATTACTGGTGGCTTTGCATGAGGGACTACAGAAGACTCTATTGCTTTGCTTCTAAGCATATTTCTACAGAAACACAACATTTCATTTAAGTTGAATCTTAGGAAACAAAGCAAGAAATAAACTAGGTAACATCAGAAGTTTCTAGGCGCATATGCTGCCTGAGCTCATGTACTGTTTGTGCCCACTTGGCCGAGCACATGCGGTACCTCAGCACATGTGTCACCCGCATCTCCCCTCTTGAGATGTGTACTTTCATGCTTTTGTGTCTAAAGCTCGGATGTGTGTAGGGACTCTCTCAACCCTTGGAGAAGCCCGCTTTCTCTCTTGAGTGTGTTACTCTTACTATTCTCTCTCCTACTAATCCCTTCCTCCTTCCCTCAAAACCTCTAAATAAAATCTGTTTACTTAAAAAAAAAAAGAAGAATAAGTTTCTAGAGTTGAGAAGCATATATCAAACCACAAATAAACTCCTAACTTCTAAAAGCTGAAATTCCCAATAGGAGGTAGGGAACTATCAATATCAAACAAGAGTACAGCCATACATCCAGTCCTACAACCCCACCTTCTTTCCTATTCTCTTCTCTCTTGAGAATCAGGAGAGTACCCTAGCCAGGGTGATCTTAGGCTATATTTTAGAATCTTGAATAAAAATTTAGGAAAAAAGATCCCTGGTCTTTTACTCCTGCAGATGAACCTATTGGTAATATCCATAGCTTGAAATCACTGGATATTTAAGAATAAAAAACACAGAGTGAACTTAAATAGCCTTTGATAGAGAATTAAGCTTAGTTGATTTCATAGACCCAATCTGATTTAAGTTTTGAATACATTTACTCACTCCAGAATGGTTTTAAAGCCTCTGGGAACATGACAGAAAGAATTCCAAACTATCTTCTACCATCAAATATAAATTCTATGAACTGAAATAACGAAATTCAATTTGTAATCATAATAAATGTTCCCATTTGAATCCAAAGGCCTGACTTTTTTTTCTCTTTAGAAATTGAGCTCTGGAAGGGCAGAAGTCTTCATTTTATTATACTTTGTGGCACTTGTCACATTTTTGTCAAGGTGTCTTATAAGTAGTAAAGGGTACTGTAATGGCATTATTTTCATACTATTCTTTAAAACACAAGAAACCCAAATAATTCAATGCAGATGAATGATGTTCCACTTTACTTAACTTGGCTTGCCCAACACAAAGAATATATCATGAAGGCAAAAATAAAGTGTTACAATCCAGAGATACTGATGACACGATTAGTCCACAAGATAACATAAATAGAAAAATCTAATCTAATCTTCCAAATAATATTGCCAGAAATTATGTGTATCAATTGGCATATCTATTAACACACTTTGAGCTCAATCATGAGGGAAATAGAGATCAAAATGAAGAAATCGGACATCAAAATGAAAGAAATTATTTTTCCTCTTACTTTGAACTGACGTTGCAATTTTTCAAAGAGAAACTTTTCTACTTCTGCATATTTTCAATTTTCTCCTGTGTATATTATATTAAAATTTCAAAATAATTTGACCATATGTCTAATGCAAGTCCCTATGTGTGCAAATCATAATGAAAAACTTGCAGTGGCTGCACTAATGGAATGAGCTACTGGGTCCCACTAAATGTAAAAGTAGATGCTCCTTTATGTTGTTGACAGCAATCCAAGAAGACAAGAGAAATGAAGGCGTGATTGTGAAAATCCATAGGACAAAGAGACTTCATTAATTATTGATCAGAAAGCATGAATTAATTAACGCTGACAAATGTAATAGAATGAATAGTATAAAAATCACTGGACATACTTTTCTTAAACAAAATTATTTATTTTGCTTCAAGCAGTCAAAATATTTTATCCATAATATCTATATGTGGATATTTTTCTAAGAAATATTATCCCCTTACATAGTTACATAGCCAGTATCACAGAGAGTAAAATAATATAAAATGTGGAGCTAAACTTTGCCTAGTATCCTCGAGATGAGGTCATTCTCAGTGGCAATAAGTAAATATACTAGAGCAGCAGGGCAGAGGGCCAAAAAAGAAGAGAACACCACATTTTGGAAGGACAGAGAAACATTACTGTGGAAATATGTCTAGACAAGGTAGAATCAGGAGACTAAGATAATAAAAGGCAGGCAGATTTAGATATGATCTATCTAGGCATCTCAAAAAAGAAGTTTTGAATTGGAAACCTTATTTGAGAATGGAATACATCTGAAAATCAAAGCAGAAGAGACTATATCTTGAAGAACTATGAAGTTAGATAAAAAATAATAAGTGGATGGCCAGAGATATTGCACTGATATAAAGATATTTGCCTTGCACATTGCTGACTCAGATTTAATCCCAGGCCCCACATACAGTCCTTCGAGCATAGTAGGAGTGATCCCTGAATACAGAGACAGGAGTAAGCACTGAGCTACACTCACTTTGACTCAAAACCAAAAAAAAAAAATGTTTTAAATAAAAAAAAATTTTATATGTATCTAAGTCCTTTTTTTTGCTTTATGGGTCACACCTGGCTCTTCACTCACGAATCACCCCTGGCTGTGCTCAGAGGACCATATGGGATAACCCAGGTCATCCGAGTGCCAGGCAAACACCCTACCTGCTGTACTATTGCTCCATCCCCAATATACCTAAGCCCTAAAGAGTGAAATCAACAATGTTCAAGAATTCTTTAGGTCAAACTTAATAATTTTGTGAGTAGTTAACAAGTACATACGAAGTCAAAGGGAAGAGTTCCTTGACACACAACTCTGGCCTTCGGACGGCATCAGTGATATTTTTAAATTATAAATTTACCATGACATAGAAGTCTGTGTAACGTGCATTAGGAGAAAAAAAGTCGCTATGGACTAAGAAGTACTGAGTTTGCCCCTCTTTTGGAAAACCTTACTTAATGCTTATTTATAACAAAATATATGCCATCAGCATTACATCAGTATATCCATCGTCCATGACTAAACAAGTCTCTTTTCACTCTCTTCTTAACTCTCTGCACATAACCAATATATAACAAAGTTATTAAGAATTGTAAGAAAATACTGTTAGCCCATCCTCAAAATCATCCATCCTTAAAGGTCATTTAAACATTGAATGAGGAAAAGAACATGAGTCTTACAACCAGCATAGTATGCTGAAGTCAAGAGCTCTGTCAGTTTTAGAGGAGAGGCAAAATGGATTTCACCCTGAAATCAGAAACAGGGACACTTCTATCATTAGGAGTGGAGGGAGACAAAAGTCAAACAATTTTTGGATTCCACTGAATTAAAACTTCAGAACAATAATCATATCTCCTAGTGAATCCCCACTGGGAAGTATCCAGAATGTGAACTTGGATGATTGGAATCCTACACCCATAGGAATGATATGTTTTCCTGCCACTTGGATGAGCTACAACACCACTCCGTTTCAGTGGTACACATACACAAAAGATGGCTTCTGTTCCATCAAAGCAGCTCAGACAAAGGATACTCCTCAGGGTGCTGAACCCTTGGCTGGCAACTAGCCCTGTTCTCTATGCTCTGGGCTGCTGATACTTTTCACCTCCACAGCTATCGTTCCGCCTCAGACCTGAGCCCTCACTCTGACTGGGGACAAAGAGAAGATCACAGTGGAAATCCTCCTGTATGCAACTAATAAGCCTATTTAGAGTCAATGAGAAAGCCTCATTTTGCACCAATAAAACCCTTCGCGAGTTCCCCTGAATCAGTAAAACACAGAATATTTCTGCACACTCCCTGTCCTCATTTCACATCAGTCTGAGGAGGTGAAGCTTCAGCAAAACCCTGGACTCAATGACCTCTAAGTTTCCTTGTTACACAAACATCCTTGGATTCTCTGCTGGCCAGCAGGATTTGAATTTTACTTGAATTATCGCATATTCTGATGAATCCCCGAGTCCTTTTTTGACTGCAGCACAATATCCCATGTTGTCAAAGAGCTGGCATATTTAGAAGCTTGGATATCACTTCTCACAGAACAGCACCTTCCACTGAAAAGCTTCCATCTAACTTTGCCTGTGTTCTTTCTTGAAGAGTTCTGGTCAGAAAACCAAGCACAGTATATCTGCACTTCTAAGCAAGCTTAGAGCAAGCTTTGATGTTTTATGAACCATGAAAAGAAATAAAAATTCATATCAGCATTTTAATATTTTATTTTATTTATTTATTTTGGGCCTTTTTGGGGGGTTCACGTCCAACGATGCTCAGGGGTTACTCCTGGCTCTGCACTCAGGAATTACTCCTGGCAGTGCTCGGGGGTCCATACGGGATGCCGAGGATCAAACCCGGGTCAGCCGCGTGCAGGGCAAATGCCCTACCCACTGTACTATCGCTCCGGCCGCCAGCACTTTAATATTTTAATGAAAAATATTCAGAATTTTCCCCAATAATACTCCACAATTGAAACTGACTATGGTGATATAAACAAAGAAACCCATAGGTGAAATATTATACATGGGTCAGTGATTTATGGAGTGTAATGAAGGAGTGAAATGATATCACCTTTTAGTTACAATACAAATTCCTTTCCCAACAGATAGCCAAATTCTAAGTCAGTGAGTGCTACGGGGAAATAGTGGAGTGGTGCATAAAGATATAAGCACCAATTCTATATAAAGTTAAAAATAAAATCATTTGATAATATAAGAGAAAATCAGATAGATCTGATTAGTTTTCATAAAAGGTAGTTACTATATCAATGACCACCATCACAAAAATCTAAAGATATTGAAAGTGAACACTTAAACAGAAAACTTAAGATATTAAGATCTAGCCAACCTGAAATCCCACAGCGAAGATGCAGCCTGAGTATCTACTGATGAGACTAAAAATTTTACTAGAAAAAACAACAACAACCAGAAACACCTCCTTTTCTTAGGTCTTATGATTAGGATGATAAACTTGCAAGCAATTTGAACAGGTTTTCACTTACACTGCAAAGAGAAAAGTGCTTAGCTAAATTGCGGACTGTCTGAGTGGTATGCAGTATTCCTCCAACCATCTGTAAAATAGTATTTTGGTTGACTACAGTGCATGTAGTTTGAAGAAACCCAGATATTGACACTCTGGTGGAGGGATTGATATAGCAGAACTGTAAATATAAAATGGTTATTTCAACATCATTGAAAACTACAATACATCAAATCAAAAATAAATTTAAGATATAAAACTAGACAAAGAAATCCAGAAGCTAATACTTGTGTAAACTAAGGAATGGTGTCTAAAATGCATGTGTGTGTAATTATGAAATGTATCTAGAAATGTGTTTCAGTTGGCAAAATAGTACTAGAAACCTATACATCACTTTAATTTCTGTAACCAAAATCACATTTTATCTTTACTGACTTGGGAAGTCATCATTTATGAAAATTATGGTGAATCCATTTACTATCAACAATTTCTATGTTTTGCAAATATCAAACGTCTGGATAATTTTAGATTTTCTTTATCTTCTTTGAATGCGTCAAGTTTCTATAGTGGTAAATCATTTTCACTGAGAATTCATTTTGTTAGAATTCATTTCAAAGAAGAAAATCCAATGCAAAATGGCTTTAACATTGAGAGAAGTGGTATTATCTCATATTACAAGAATGGGTGACCATTCCAGGGCTGGTTAATTCAGAAATTCAAAAATGTCAGTTATGACTGAGTTTACTTTGACTTCATTATTGTGCTTTGCTCAGCATAATTTTTCTGCTGCAAACACAGACCACCAATTATAGATACAACAAAAACCAAAGAGCAAAAAGAATTTCCCACCCCTCTTCCCTGAAAGATCTCCTATCTATCTCATTGACCAAAACTGTACTATGAGTTACCCTCTCAATCAAACATTAGCAAGCAGAATAGGACCACCCATGACTGGAACAAACTCAGTTTCAAATGGGTACATGCCACAATAATATTGCTGTGTTGTCAGTTTATTAGTCTAGCTCTCTTGTCCCATACAATAGCTACTGATCATTTGTACCCAATTACATTCTAATGCAAACTAATTACAGTGAAATCAGCTCCTTAGCTGTACCAGTCACCTTTCAAAGGACAAATAGCCACACATAACCAGTGGTGACCTCATGGGATGACACAGCTATAGAAATATTTTTCCATTCAATAAAAAATTCTATTGGTAACAGGTTTAGAAGAAATGGAACTTGCCCTTGGATAAGTATACTTGCAACATACTCTGCTGCACTCTGCATATATTAGATAACGAGCTTTATGCATTTTATCTCCTCTAATCTTCCCAAGTATTACTGCCATGTATCCATTTGGACTCTAAATTAATTACTAAGAATGAGAAAACGTAAGTAGAAGGCTCTTGAACACATACCTACAGGAAGAGGTTAGAACCTGTTGCTGTTCGCTAACTTTATTCTTTTGTGTTGATAGTATCATTCTCCCAAGATAAGTTTCTCCTCACAGAGAGAGATTTGACAAGACCTCTACCTTCTATCTCACAGTCCCCACACATGGCTATCCAAATACACACACACATACACACACACGTACACACACAGACACACACACACAGTTGATCTTCCATCTTTGTAGCCAGCTTTTAAAATCACTTGGAAGGATTCTGATGGTTCCCACACCCAGCCTTAAAGTAGTCAGTTGTAACAACAGAAACTAAAGGGAGAGAATAAGGGTTTTAGATCAGAGATAACATTAGGGGATTCACCCAAGGATAAAAAGGACAATTCTCAGAGGATTCAGCTCCCAGGATTCTCTCATTCAATACATTCCCTAAAGACTAAGTACAAGTTCTGACTCAGGCTCCTTGCAATTCACTCTCCACATATGTTCTGAGTCTGTCTCAGTCAGTTTCATTTATAGGTTAGTGACTCCCAACATTCTCTCTGGAGCAAGATTTCTTTTCTCAGCTACCTAATGAACTGCTTCCCAGACATCTGCAGTTGTTTATCTTATAGGTACTTTCAATTCCGTATGACCCAAATAGAATTCATCATCTTCTCTACCCCTTCCCATATCATTTATATATTAGGAACATGCTCTTGACCAATAAACTATTTTCCCCAATTCAAGAATCAAGGTGTCATGTATGATTTGCCACTCCCTAAGATCTCAAATAGTTGTCAAGTTCATATATATATGAGAGATATATATCATATATATATATCATCATCATCATTATCCCATTGATCATCAATTTTCTTGAGCGGTCTTAATAATATCTCCATTCATTCTAACCCTGAGATTTTAAAAGCCTCTCTTTACTTGTCCTTCCCAATGGTGCTGCACTGGGGCTCTTTCAGGGTCAGGGGAATAAGACCCATCATTGTTACTGGTTTTGGCATATGAATACACCATGGGAAGTTTGCCAGGCTCTCCCATGAGGGCAGGAAACTCTCCATAGCTTGCCAGGTTTTCCGAGAGGGAGAACTAGGCTAGCTTGGTGTTATAGTCTCTGGATGTTGGCCATCGATGGGATTACATGTCGAAGTAGACAGTTTCTAGGTGTGACTGCCTAGCTACTGGGAAATGGGTGATCTGGGTGGAAGAGGCCCAGTCCCAATCCGAGCAGGCTTGGAGGTCTCAGTCCAGGGTCCCACACACCTGGGTTCTTCTGCTGGTTCCTTCATGTGTAAGGATCATCGGAATATGTGGAGAGGGGCCTTGAGCATGCCTGTGGCTGGGTTCCGGAGGTCTTTGGCCGCAAGGGCTCTGCTCAGGGAGGGGAAGAAAGCTCAACTCACCCTCTCCGAGGGGCCCTGGTGAAGACAGCCATGTTCAGGGGCTAGAGACTGCCATTACAATTATAATTATAGAATATTAGTTATAATCAGTCTAAATAAGTTTTATATATTAGCAAAAGGTAATTGCACTCAAAAAATATAAATGTCAAAATTCCACATCAATAAGTGCTTGTCAAAATTTAAAAAAAGGTGTATGTATGGCCGCCAAGATGTGATCCCGGGGGCCGCACGTGTGTGCGGCCTCTCCGCAGCTGCATGAGCATGACTCCAGACACCAGCTAAATATCTCAGCATGGGCAGCTCCTCGCAGAATGTCTCCAGACTGAGAACTAAGCCACGGCTCCATGCCCACCCAGGAGGGGAAAGGTATTTCTCTCTCTCTGCTCTTCCTTGCCGGGGCTGAAGGGCATGGTGACCGCCATATTATGATGACCACAGATGGGGTTTACAAGCTTGCAATGATCCAATATCTGGAAAAAATCTCCCTGGATTTAGTTGCTAAAGTACAGAAATCCAAAACCGCGCGGCCGTGGTAGCAACCTCATATCTCTTCACAGCAGGTCTGACTAGTGGGGTACTCCTAACAATAATAGTGAGGTTTGTGTTGAAATATTGAATGTAACCATAGTAAATAGAAAGTAAAGTGTAATTTATCATTTATATGGCGGGGGGGCGGGGGTCGGGATGGGAGATGTGCTTTTTTTTTTTTTGGTGGTGGGATATGGGCACTGGTGAAGGGATGGTTGTTTCAGCATTGTATAACTGAGACTTAAGCCTGAAAGCATTGTAATTTTCCACATGGTGATTCAATAAAATAAAATTCTTAAAAAAAAGGTGTATGTGACCTTATGAAATGACTACATGACTTTTTGAAGTAAAAATACAGATTTTATATATATAGAAAAATAGCTATTATACCTATTAACATATAATAGATATCTATCTCTGTCTATACCTATCTATATATATAAAATCTGTTTTATATATGTATAATCTGTTAATATATATATCTACATCTATCTATATATAGATATATCTATTTACATGTATCTAAATAATATATATTGAAGTAAAAACAGATTTTATCTATTATATAATGATATGTATCTATATATGATATATGTCTTTAAAAATATCTCTATATAGATATGTAATATCTATATATCTTTTAAAATATCTATATATTGAAGTAAAAAATAGATTTTCTATATCTTATATATATCTTTAAAAATATCTTTTCTATCCATCCATGTCGATCGTTAGTTCATACAGCTATCATAAAAAACATCTTTGAAGAAATCACAGTAATATCTAAATATCCCTTTCCCCTCTGTCTCATTCTCCCCAGTGTTACAAAACAGAATAATCCTTTTTAAATGGAGATTCATTACAACACAGGTCTTCTCAAAACCTTTTGGTATCTATTCATTGCCTTTCCAAATGAATTTAAACTCCTTGGTGAAGCATATAAAATATTATTCCATTCACCCTTTGTCTGGTTTTTATTCTTTTCTCTTATTTCATCTATGACAACCTTGTAAAGAAAGGAAAATTTTTGTATTTTCACCAACATGGTCCCAACATCTAATGGAGAAGCCTTGACCAATAAGAAATAATTAGTAAAAGGAACGAAATTCATTCTTTCTTTCAACAATATAGAATTGGGGAATCCACAACCAGAGGTGTTCAGGACTTGCTACTGGCCCTGTTCAGGGACCACTCAAGCTGTGCTCAGTGAAAAATACATGATACTTGGTGTTGAACCCAGGTCACCTGCACACAGGGCAATTGTCTTACCCACTGTCCAACCCAACCCTCAACAAGTATTTTAAGGAAATATAACTGTGTCAAATTCCTTATTAGGTACTGGTATGCAGTACAGAACATATAAAAGTTTTTTTAGTCTCAAGAAATTTGTATTCTTGAGAGAAAAGAATACAAAGAACACACTAATAATTTGACATTATTAACTAATTTCCTATCACTTTGTTATGTTGTCTTTTCATGATTCTCTTACATTATTGCAGATAGTCTGAATATATAGTATTTTCCTCCCAGGAAGAAACAGTATATTGCATTTAGTTTTAGACACAACACTACATAGACATGCTTCTTATTATCAAAAAACTAAACTTTCTAGTTGAAATATGACTGATGGACCTAGAGGTCTGTGCTGGGCCGATATGTGCAGTGTCTTTATTCTCATTGCTATACTAGCAGTGCAGTCAGAAACACCAGTATAACTGTGGCACTGTAACACTGTCATCCCGCTGTCCGTCAATTTGCTCCAGCAGGCAACAATAATGTCTCCATTGTGAGACTTGTTGTTACCATTTTTGGCATATCGAATACAACCCAGGTAGCTTGCCAGGCTCTGATGTGTGGGCAGGGTGCTCTCAGTAGCTTGCTGGGCTCTCCAAGAGGGGCAGAGGAATCAAACCCAGGTCAGCTGCATGCAAGGCAAACACCCTACCCACTGTGCTATTGTTCCAGTGCAGCAGTATAACTAGCTATTGAAAATGGATAAACTACTAAGAGGATTATTTTTGTTCTTACACAACAGTAAATACATTTTAGGATTTGGGAATTGTTGGTTTTTGTTGTTTGGTTTTTTGGTAATGATCAGCTGTGTTCAGGGTTTTCTGACTCTACACTTAGGGTTCACAACTGTGGATGCTTTGAAGACCACAGCAGGGTACAGGGGATTGAACCCAGTTTAGCCACGTGTAAAGTAATTTCCCTATTACCTGTACTCTCTCTCTGGCCTCTGAAAAAGTCATTTTAATTTGACTATTTGTATTAAATTTTTATTTTAATAAATATATTCTAACAATTTAAAACTTGCCAATTCCTGTCAAGCAAGGCATATCTATCTATACATTTATAATAGAGAGGAAGACTTGATAATCGTTTTTCAATTAACTAACTTGAGAAGCATATATACATATATAATTATAAGCATACTAAGCATACGCTAAATCCTGATGAGAAAAGTCTTATTAGACATTTATAGACTAATCACTTCATTTTCCTATTATCTTTTTTCCTAAGATATATTTCTTAAAGAAAGAGACTAAACAAATTTGACAAGTTTGACAAGAGACATTTAACAAAAACCGTAAGTAACAAAATCATAAGATTCTTTAGTAGATTTTCCCAATTAGCTTTAGTGAACAACATACACATTAATTTCCTATCATTTTCACCCTAATGTATTCAAATTCTCTGTTTAGCTAAAGAGTACTTTTGTTTGCATGTCATCCTAAGAGTTTGAGATAAAGCTATTTAATTTCTTTAAGTCATGGCAGATATGGAATTCACCCATAGTTCAAGGTTTAAAAGAATCCCAAGAGAAACATTAAGAAAATAAAGTCATTTTGTAATATAATTAAATAGTGTCTGTATCTCTTTTGTACCCTTATTTTGGAGGGTGGGGGATTGGGGGTGGAGAGAAGGGTACAAATGTTTATTAATGTAAACCATCATTATTTTATTTCATTGTTTTGTTATGTTGTTTTAATAGATCAACTATTTGAATGAAATGTAATAAGCACTGAGGGAGAATTTCTTCTAGTGAATCTATACTTTCATATAACTCTACCTTCTCTTCACTGGCCCAAGCCTTACTATGGGTTTTCAAATAATTGGTTCTCAGATATCCTTAAATGACACTGTCCGTAATACCTTTTCCACTTCTCAGTCCCTCCAGTGTAATTCTCCAGAATCATGTTCATCCAGATACATAACACTCCCAATCAATCAGGCAATTTGTCATAGTCCCACGTATGCTTCGCAGAATAATATGTCTAGACACCTAAATGTTGAGTAGGTATTTCACAGTTTTAAGTTATTGAATGAAAAACTGTGAGTTTATGTACACTTGAATTGCACTTTGATCAGAGGATACTTCCTCATGTACAATTCCATCAGTATTAATGTTTCTTGGATCACGAGCATCAATCTAACCACCTTATGAGTGAGGGAGTTTCACAAAGAGAAAATACTTAACCTTAGAGAGCCATTGGCAAAACATTCAAGTCACTGTACCAGGACAAAAAATAATGGAATGGGACAGAAAATTCAACTTTTTTAGGGAGAAAGACTTTCAGAAAAGAAAAAAAATGAAAAAAAATTCAGTATCAAATCAAATTGTTTAGTCCTACCATCACCTTCAGGAAGCTATAGAACTTTATAAAATTCACTTAGGCCAGAACACATCAATTACGTTTTCTATGAAAGACTAAAGTATGAAAAAGCAAACTGAGTCAAAGTACCTGAGTCTTTTTAATACTTTATGTATGTTTATGACTGATGATGCAGCTTTAAATTTTCAGAATATTTTTGGATTTTGACACAGCAAACTCTGCAATCTACTTCGCAGATTTAGGAAATACAGGTGCGTCTGTGTACATGTCTTTAAATTTAGTAATTAAACTACCTACTTTCAAATTTTCTAACGAGGACGCACTTAGACATACACATTACTGTAATTTTACACTCTGCTGCTGCAAAAAAAAGCTTATTGAAGATAACATATACAACATAGGCTAGTGATTGTAAACGTTTTGCTTTTGATAACTTAAAATCTTCTTAAAATTATCTTTAAGACATTCTGAGCTCATTAGCAATCTTAGGCACAAAAAAAAATATCTTTCTGTCAATAAAATGGTCACTACTGCTTGCTCACTCTGTCAACTAATATCCCTGCTACTAAAAGTATGGTCCAGATCCCATTGACCGTCTCTACCACCGGGAGTTAGGTCAGAAACATAGATTGCCTCCTCTCTACCCTCTGAAGTCAAAATCTGCATTTGAACTGGGTGCTCTAGTGATTTGTGTGTGTACAAAGTTTCAGGAGAGCTGTTATACATTATAGTGCTTCCTGCACTGCAACAAAATAGATGGATTTTTCTATAAGGAAATGAATAAATGAGCAAGCTAACTGTAATTTAGCAAAGTAAATTGCTATAATTCAGTGCCACAGGACTCAGAGTTATAGAAGCTTATAGCTGATAGTTTCTCCTTTTATTTTTAATATAGTCCTAAGTCTACTTTTATAAGTGGCAGGAAGCCAGGAAGCTGAATGAAACAGTTTATTCTGTTCAAGACCCACTAGCAAATACTACATACATCACTGAAAATCAATATGAAGAAGATTAAAATATTTACTATTTTCTATAAGATTAAGTGGCAACCAATATTTTATTTTTGTTTTACTTTGTAGTTGGTGGTTTACAAATTTTATAATGCATTACAGTCATACATAAAGGATGGTAAAAAGTTAAAAAAGTTCTTTTCAACTGTCTGGCAAAATTCTGAAATGAAGAAATTTTAAAAATAAATCACAGTTATAAAAGTCAAGGACAAACTCAAACACAAATAGACCAAGATCTAATTACAACTCTTATTTTTTCCCCAACAATTCACTTAACTTTGGGGGGTTCCATTTTCTTCATCTAGAAATGAAAGAACAGTACTTATTTTATGTTCCAGCTCTAAAATTCTACCATCTAGTATGTCTGAAATCAATGCCACTTTTGTCGTCTCATATGCATCTATTGAAATTCAATAGGAATCTCAGAAGTGGCATAAGTAGGTTATCCTGGGATTTCTGCTCTTTGGCTTGTTGAGACTAGAAACCTGGGCATCTGGACCCTCTCATGCTAACAGAAACACAGGCCTTAAATCACCGAATTGTGTAAATCCATTCCCCTTTGCTACCTAATTCACTCTCTTGGATTCCACACGGACTTGAGCATTTGAACTTCCCAAAGTAAATGCAGAACTGTTGAGTGGTAGTTACACCTGAAAAGATACCTGGTTCCTGGACCACTAACAAAGAACCTGACAGGCCTTTCAGGGAGCTAATTATTGAATCTGCTATTTGGTTCACTGACGGCATTGCTTGTTTGTGGGAAGAAACATATTGGTGCATTGCTTTTTCCATTACCACTATTTCTATGTTCATAAATAAGAATCAATAGGCCATTGCAAGTAGCATATGCACATCGCCGCTTAGCATCTGAATGTCAACCTTTTGCAGGCTAAGCAGCAGTGTCTCTATACCCTTAGGATGAGGATTAACACCCAACAGATGAGGAAAGCAAGTGAAATTCAGTAAGATCGTGTGCATGTCTGTGCAAGCAAACGGAAGACAGGGAGAGTCCCTGCTTTGTCTCTCTGCCCTCATGGTGTTTAACACAAGGTGGCCTTTCCCAAATGCACCAACAGGCAGAAAAATGGAAGAGTGAAAGAGTGAGGGAGTGGAGGGAGCCAAAGAAGGTTTTAAGATGCTCTATAGAACAGAATGAATTTATTGGTTTGGTTAAGGGGTGTTGTTTAGGAAAGGGCAGGATTATTTATAAGTCACAGTGGGGGAAGGAGGGCCAAGACACAGGGTGAGCCAAGAGGGATTCCAGCCTTTGATAAGTAGTTTCCTGCAAAGCTCACTAAGGAAGACAAGAAATCAGAATGACAACTGTTTAGAAAGGCCAAGGAGACTGGTACAGAAAGATTCTCCGTGGCCAGTAAATGTCTTGCTGAGCTACATGGCAACAACTCTGAGGCAATTAAAAAAAATTTTTTTTTCAGGTAAAGGACTGATCAGGAAAACACACACACACACACACACACACACACACACACACACACGCACGCACGCATGCGCGGGCAAAGAAATCAAAACTTGAGGTGGTAAAGAGGAGCAGAGGCAGGCACAGATCTCACTGGGGAAATCGGTGAGTGAAAATGTGTAAAGAGAGAAGATATAGACCCACAATCCCACAATTCTCCCAGGATTGTGTGGGTGTCTGGATGTTTGGGGAGTGAGGAAAAGAATGAGGGCTCAGAGGTTAAAGGGCTGTAGATAAAATGACGCTCCTCACCAAGAATGGCAAGTCACAAAGGATTTTCTTTTTTGGTTTTTTTGTTTTGTTTTGTTTTTCTTCAGGTGAAAGACAAAGGGAATTTTAAGTAGGATTAAGTAGTAGTAGCTTTCAGAACTCAGCAGCTCTCAGAAGCAATAATAACTACATAAATAGCTAAGTGGATGGTAGGAATTACCTCACTTTGGAATGTGGCCAGTGTATCAAAGTTAACAATAACATCACATCTTTTTGAAAGCTTCCCTGAGATTCTAGGGGGAGAAATCATCTCAGAAAACGGTTTGCACCGAATTAATTTTAGGAAAAGAATGTTCCTCACTGCTTGAAGACTCTCCATCTCCTGAAAATGGATAAGACAGAAGCTCTACCCTGCTGGGAAGCAGTCTCTTATCCATGTAAATACATTGGCAATATTGCCCCCAACGGAAGTAAATAATTACCTCCACAGATTACCATAGCCTCGTGTAAAATTTTACTCAAAGCATAACACACAAATGTATTCTGAATGCAACAAAAAGAATAGTGTAGCTATTGTTTGCACGGGAGGGTTCTAACTTTTTGATGTACTGTGGATGATTAAAACCTGAGAAGAATTTTGAAATATGCCACACATATATACGTTTATGTTGAATTAGCTTGAGTTGAATATATTGGAACTATAAATAATTTTCAAACCTCTTCTGCACATGGATATTCTGCATTTTTTTCCTTCTAAGTACATTTGTACATTTAAGTACATATCCTTTAAAGTACTAATGTGCTAGATCATCTTCTTTTCTAAAACAAAGGTGAAAATTGGTTGCTGCCGGTAAGGTAATTTGGACAACAAAATATCTTTCTTTTCTCCCCATCTGGAAATACTCTGTTACTTTTCCTTAAAATTTTGCCTTAAGTTAGACATTCTACTGTTATCTTTTCTACCCACAGACAAGTTATTTCAGTAGCACCCACAATGAAATTTGCATGAAAATCTGTTTACTGACCTTGTTCCCTTAAGGATACATTTGCCCTAGCACTTGGAGAACATACCGTTTTCATTGGTCTAGAAATAGCTCTAATTGGACAGATTGTTACAATTTTAGCAACACCCAAACACATCAAAGAATCTTCAGCAGACAGCCAACCAATCTGGATCCAACCCCAACCCAATTTCCACATTTGTGCCTGAAATAAATATTCAATACACATCATCTACAGATATTAAAAGAGTATCTACATATATGAACACTTTTGGAAAAATAGGAGTCTGACAGTAGTGCCTAAAAAAGCTAGATGACCAGATAATGGCTTATTTTCTACCAATTTCATTATATTCTGAGCTATAGATCAAGGACTATGAAATACTGTATTTTCTAGTTAGCTAATCAGTCATAATTCAGAATTACATACAGAACCACAAAGAAGGACGGTACTTCATAAACTCTTCTCTCAAACCCTTCTTTGAACATCGCACTCCTCATTTCCCATGATTCTTCCCCAATCAGCTGGATTCCTGCAACTTCGGGGTTCTGCCCTAGCCCTGTACCCTCCTGCCCCACCTTTATCCACAGCCCGGGTGTCCTTTGTCACAGTGCTCATTACCCAACATCTTCCCTCTGAGAAGCTTTGAGTTGAACAAATTGTTCAGTCGCACAACTACTGACCTTCGGTAATCATTACTTCAATTTAACATTCAGTTAAGGGATTTCTCCCCAGCTCCACCTTCCATAGGTATTTGCATATATCTTTATCTTTCAAAGAAAAATTATTTAAATGTGATTACCAATCATTTTGTTCCCACTTAGCTTATCTTCCTGGAGTTTCTCACAAGACCTGCCTCCTCACTTAATTTCTTTCTCCAGGCATCTGATGTAAAGTCCTCTAGATACCATGTTTATGTGAAAAATGCTTAAGAGAGCTCCACCCTAGAAAGACATGTGTATCCTAGCTTCTCTCTCAAGCCCTTCTTCCATGCTTGTTTTTGCTCTTTGCCAAGGTTCTTTTTTGTTTTGCTTTGCTTTGTTTGGGGGCTACACCCAGCAATGCTCAGGAGTTCCCCCTGGCTCTGCACTCAGGAATCAATTCTGGTGGTGCTTGGGGGACCATATGGGACACTGGGATCGAATCTCAGGCTGCTGCATTTGATCAAGGCAAAGGCCCTACCCACTGTACTATCATTCTGGCCCTTTGCCAGGCATCTTGAAGAAGCATTCTTTCCTCCATTTCCTCCATCCAGGCTCTTCCTTGAGCCCTGACTACTTGAATTTCTCAACAATGCTTCTTTTGGATGGGGGTTGCACACTTGGCAGTACTTGGGGGCTACTCCTGATACATTCTGAGGGACCAGATAGTGACCCAGGGCTCCTGCAGGCACATGTGAAGCATGCACTCCAGTCTACTGAATTTATTCCAGGTTCCATCTCTCGGACTTCTTATCCCAGCCCCACGCCTCTCTGCAACACTAAAACTGCAAGTATTTGTCTCCTCTCTTGGAGACTTAAAACATCATTCTGCTAGATCCACCATGCTCCCTTTCCTTTCCTGATTCCTTCCCTAGAGTCTTCATTTGTCAGCCCTCAGCTCTGTTCATCTTCCTAGAACCGTTATATCTATGCCCTTGTCCCTAACTTCCAGGTTTCCATCTGCCACTCTCCCATCTGTATTTTTAGAGCTGAGCTCACTCTAGGGTCCTAGACCTTCTGCTGCCACCTGCTGGCCAGTTCCATAGGGTTCGCAGAGCAAATCCTGACAACTCGACCTTTCATTTCTCTCCTCTAACCACATTTCTAGTTTCCTAGTTTCCTAGAACTTGTTGATATATATTAAACAGAATCTCCATCACCTGCCACGCCAGTGTTTTCCACTCACCATGTTCTGTGCATACGTACGAGAACTTCTGTGTGTTCAGCTCCTCTCAGCTCCTTGTTTAATGCCCTCCTGATTGACCTTGCTCCTTTTTTCTCCCGTACTTCTCAATCCTCCTTACACGTTTGCCAGGATATTTATGGGAAAGTATCCAAGCAATAAATACTCTGGTTTAGATGCTTTAAGCATTCCTAACTTATGAGTGACATAAATCCCACTTCCTCTTCAAGTCTAGACAATTTAGAACTTGAGTCAAAGCCTTTGTATGCATGATCTGCCCCTGACAGCCCCCCCATGCCAGCCCCCCCCACAAACACACACACCTTTTACCTAATCAGCTACCTCTCCTTCACACTCATTGTCCTTGCCTTGTCTCACTCCAGCCTCTCTACACTTTGGACAAAGCAGGATTGACTTGACTCTTGGAATACGATGCCATCACATCTTCACATGGCTGACCACTTCCTGCCATCACATCTCAGTTCCTTCCTGAAACTTCTTTGACTCAATCCCCCAATTTCTGTCCACCTTTTCCCAGCACTATCCGGTCCCTCCTTTATCTTTATTCCTTGTGTTTCTCCAAAGCTTGTGTCAGCACCTGAAGTCTCTGTTCCTGTAGATGTTGACAGAGTTGGCATTTGTCTCTCCATGGGCCTGGGACTTGTCTCTCTTCACTCATTGCAGACCCTGACAGTGTCAGGCCCACAGGAGGCCTGAGGTAGATCTCTGTCCAATGTGTCACCAAGCATTTCATACTCATCTTTCCTCTGTTTATATGCCTGTTTTAGCATTATCATGTCATATCACACTTTCATTTGAACAGCTATTTCGAATTTTGTAGACTTTAGCATTGAAGATTTATGCATCTTTATTTAGGTGATCTTATTATTCTATGGATTTTTTTATGATGCTAGGACAAAGCTCTTTAAATGAAATTTCCATGAGTTAGTTTCTACTATATACCGAAGACTAAAAAAATTGATGTTTGCACTGACCTTCTACCTGTGACTTTGGTAGATATATTACTTGTTTAATTTTTTAATTCTGTAGTGCTTATTTGTACAAAATCATGTTGGTCATATATGAAATTTTATCCATATATTAAGAATGCAAATTTAATATGACAAATATTTTCATCACAATTTTTATAATGCATCAAAAATCATAGTTACTAAGCAATATAGGATATATGGAGAATAATATTATAAAGGACATGGATTGAAAGTATTGTAAGACACTGTCATAGCAATTTATTATGATCCATCATTCTGACTACATTTTGAGCTCTGGAGAGCAATATAATGTCTTGCTTATTTGTCTATCCCACCAAATCTAATAAAGTGGTTGGCCGAGAGCAGACACTCTAAAAAAATGTTTTTAATAGAATTGAAAACTCAGTGTCAGGTACATAGAATAAATACACTGTAAGAACCAATGAGGGACCTTAAATTTGTTGAATGACCACTATATGCTTAACCCTGTTAAAAAAAAAAGTATAGTAAGATAAACAGGAACACAGAATACACCTTTACTCTACAAAGTAAAACCTTGTATAATTATGTATAAAACCTTCATAATTATTCAGATAGGGGAAACAGAAAATACCATTATCGTTATCCGTATACAAATGCTGTATTTTTTTAGGTAATTATAAAACAAATATACCAGGGAAAATATGAACATGGGTACCTGTGCACTTCTTTATGTGACTATTTCTTTTTCCATGTGATCCTAACTTGCATCCAAAATTTTCCTCCCAAAATTCTGCAAACCAGACATTTCTTCGATTATTGGCAAGAGTTCGGCTTCTAAAGTATCGGTCAAACCCTATTTTAAAGAAGAAAGATCAAGTTTTAATATTCTTTCAAAGTCAAAACCAAATATAATTGGTGATTCTACATCAATAGTAAGTTACAATATTGCATGAAGAAGAAAACAAAACATACAAACATGGGGACACCCGATTATCCAGAGTAAGGCTTCTCTCACTCCAAAAGTCCTAGGAAATTAATAGACAATCTCTGTATTCCCTCATTCCACTACTCAGTCACTGACTCTAGGACTGAAAACAATAGGAAAACCTGCCTCGACATCATCCTCATAAGTGTCGTTCATCTCTGCATCTCCTGTATCAGCCATCAGTGACCTCATGCACCCTATTTAAAACCAGTTCAAAACTTTCTCATTCTTGATTCTTCCTTTCCTAGCAGAAATTCAGGCTTCTATGCTTTTACCTGTTTCAAAAATGTATCTGTACAATATGCTTCACTTTCCGCTAATTTAATAAACTAATCAGTACTAATTTAATCTTCAGGAACCATGAGGAATAAGATAGAGTCGGCCTGTTCAGGAAACTCCTTTGAAGGAAGAGGTCTTACACAGAGTGCTATTCCAAAGGGTAACAATAGGGGTGGGAATGACAGTCATTTTCAATACTTCAAGAGAAGATATTTGGGAGACAGACTGCCTCTCAGAGCTGCTCTACATGTGTGCTGTTTTCTTCATTTACCTATCAGGTCATTCCAGTATCATACCTTCATTTTCTGTTAACCATCCACTCATCTTTTTTGCTGTTATGTAATGATCATATATGGATTATATAAACATGCAGGGCAACTGCTAATTTCACAGAACTATCCAAGATCAAAAATAGTTCTTCGTAATAAAAGCCAAATATGTACAAACTTTTGATAAAAAAATATAAAAGGATAAGTTAAATGAATACTGTCTTGGCAATTCTTTCATGGGAGCTAAGAATTCTGTATCTAGTCATCAATAGTGTACGCTTTTCACCATACACTGATATTATCTTTTTGTTTTTCTGTTTTTAACTTTTGATTATTAGAATAAAAAAAAAGTTGTTCTGGTGTGTCCTTACCATCAATTGATGCTCTTTTGGGCAAAATTGTCACAGCCCCTTCTGCAATCTCCTCCTGTTGATAAACAGGTGCTATTTTGGATCCCCAACTATCGGAACCAATCCAGAGAAAATGACCACTTTGGTTTAATTTTTTTGCTGCCTCCAATATTCTCCTATACAGATCAAAAGGAAAAACAATATCCCATTTATCAAGAAACACTATGCTTAAGAATATTACAAAATTTGTTATATCATGCTATTACCACAGTAGGTCTCTGTTCAATAATTAGTCATCCTATGAATTCCTAAAGGAAATATACTTGACACTAGCACCTAGTAATAATTTTTCTTTTTCACCTCACTTGCATTATTATGCTCATTCTTATTTTTCTTATTTCTTTCAGATACCAGGTTTTACTTTGTAGAAATTTTAGAATTATGAATTAGAAGCTGTTGTGTCATTGTACAACAGAAGGAAGTGTGCAGTTGCATGAAAAATGCTCTAATTCTCGTAAAATATCATAAGATTTTATATTGAACCAAAAAATATGTTAAGAAGAGAGGCCAAAAATTTGATCCTATATAAGAAGAGAAGGAATCAGCACCTGATGTCGTCTTCGTTGGCAAACATAATCACGGCCCGAGCATTAGGTGTTTCTAGTAGGCGTTTAATAATTTTTTCAAATTCTCCAGGTCTTGGTTCACGTGGTATTTTCTGCGATTGAGCAATGCAAACACCACCTATTTTTAAAAAAAGTAGAAAGTGACTCAGAAAAGGCGTTTTTTAATTATCAAACTTAATGAGGTCAGTTTCTTTACAAATGCACATGATTTAGTGTGAGGTATTGCTTCATAAAACATTCTTCATTTTCACCTAATCAAAGCAATATTTATTCACCTTATTAAATCTGTATCAAATGAGTTGCATCAATCACACATTGTTTGTCCCCAAATATAAATATTATTTTTATGAATGTCTCTTAAAAATTGTAAGAGGAAAGTGGAGAGTAGAAGGAACAGTGGCTGCTTTTATTTACTTAACCAAAGTCAAAGCATAGTTACCTGAATTAATAAAAATCTGAATATGTCTTACAGAGAGTTTGGGGCTGGAGCAATAGCACAGCGGGTAGGGTGTTTATCTTGCACGCAGCTGACCCGGGTTCGATTTCCAGCATCCCATATGGTCCCCTGAGCACCACCAGGAGTAACTCCTGAGTGCAGAGCCAAGAGTAAGCCCTGTGAAGTGCCAGGTGTGACCCAAAAAGCCAAAAAAAAATCTGAATATGTCTCATGTGTGAGACCATCTATTAAGTAGTAAGGTACTTCCCCATATTTATTATAGACTGCCTTCAGAGGTACTTTAGTTTTACAAATAATATTGTTGCCATAAGATTTTAAGTATTAGCATCATGACATATTATGAAACAAATGATTATCAAGACTGAAATAAGCAAATACAGAGATGCAAATCCTCAGTTGACTGTAGGATTACATAGCCTCAGGTAGTTTAGGTTTATTGGGTTACTCCCGTTACAGTGCTTCCATTCCTCTGTATTTATTTGTAGCTTCTTTCTTAGTGTTCTCTTGACTTGTAAATATTGTTTTTCTCTTCTCCTTGAGTCCTTTGCATAGTTTATTCAGAGCCATGTCCTTTTTGTATGGACACAGGAAGACTTAGCAAATGCTACCTGGGAGTCATTTGACTCTACATGATATTTTCCTCCTGGGCATCTGTTCTCTCGACCTAAGCCTCAGCTGCCCTTACTTCCTAGCACCGCCAAAAGCAGGGTCCCGATGAGGGACAAGACGGACCCAGAGCAAGCGGTGAGTTGTGTGCTACCCTGGCATTAAGATGGGCCTGGCCAAAGTGCCTAATTCTTAACTATAAGTTAAGAGCTTGGTCATGGACAAATGTTAGATTCGGTTATAATTAGATTCGGACCCTGCTAGGGTTAGGAATGTTTAATCTGGCCTGAGTGCTGTAGTCTGAACCTGTGGCAAGATGTTGCCAGGAGAGCTGCCTTGCAAGCCTCAATGTATCTCTTGCTTTGTCCATACAAAAATAACTAGTATTAAGATGTTAGTAAGTGTTTGGACTAAGGAAAGGAAAAAAACCTTGAGAGTCAGGAAGGGCTTTGGAATGCCCTGCCCTCAGGAAGGGCTTTCTTATGTTGATTTTGCTACCTGGCTGGGTGTAGCCTAGAGGGCAAGGTGGGAGAGACAAGTAGGAGGAGAAACTAGAGAAGGAGAGTGGCTGCAGTAGATTGAGAGAGGATGGAGCTGGGAGTGCGGGAGATGAGAAAGATGGAAGATTGAATAAATGGTAACTAATCAGCAACCAGCTTGGTCCTCATTCTTCCTTCGCCTGCCCTTGACCGACAGCACACACAGCGGTTCCAGGGCACTGAACGCGGGCGGTGAGACAGAGCCGCCAGGGGAGCCCGAGAGTGCACGCACCCCTTGGCATGCCTTAGTTTTTTTACAGTTGACCTCAATCTCCACCATAAAAATAAAAATGGTGAGAAGAAAAGTGCTTGTCACAGACACAACGGAGGGAGGGAAACTGGAGACATTGGTGGTGGGAAATGTATGCACTGGTGAAGGGACAGGTGTTGGAACATTTGTAATTGAAACCAAATTATGGACAATTTTTAATAAAAAAAAGGGGGGGGCAAGAATGGCAGAAATCCCTTCTCACTCATCAAAACAATAGAGAACTCTTCCTTGAGCCACATTTTCTCTTAAGGCAAGAGAGCCCAACAAGAAAAGACATTTAACCTATGAACATTATATTTCTTGAAAAAAAAATGGAGAATCACTGATCTGGAAGGCAACCTGGAATGGAAAGAACAATGGGATGCGCCACGAATCCAACTAGAACTGAAAAAGGGAAATGATGATTAAAAGGCAATCAGTACTGAGGAGGTAAAATAAAAAGATTTTATTATTTCTCTGCTAATTCAGCAACAATGAGTTTTGTACATTTGTCCAGCTTTATTGAAGTGTGATTAACATAAAAGCATTGTCTATTTTCAAGGTATGTTGATTTGATCAAAGTAGTGGGAAATGGCAAAGCATGACTCCAAGACGACGAACTTTGTGACAATTTGGGTGGTTCCTCCTTTAAAAAGAATGTAGGGAAAGGTTTGTGGAGAAAAGAATGATTTTGATTCTCTGTCTTCAATCCATCCATGGAACGTCAAACTGGAAAAAAGTGGGTCTGAAGCCAAAAAAGGGAAATGCAATTACAATTTTGTCAGGTGCCGATATCCTAGGTAGTTGAAGTGAAGAAATCACTCAGAGAGAATATTTATTTATTTGCAAGTTGACACATTTCTTTCCATTGATTCCAACACAACAAAATTTGACCTTGTATTTTTTTGTTACTGTAGTTCAGGTTTTATTATGAGAGCTTAGGTTTCCAATGTTGTTAATATTCATTGTTTTAATGTACACAGTTACTGCACCCAACAATGACCAAAGTGGCCCAGAATGTCCACCACTGTCCTTATATTACTTCTAGTTCATCTCCTCATTCCCATACTACCCCCATTAATCCCAGCCTTTGCTTGGTATTCTCAGTTGTGTAATCCAAGGACAAGGTTTATTATCATGCGACACTGTCTATTTCTTTTTTTGTTTGTTTCCCAAAGGGAATATTTTTATTTTATTTATTTTTTTATTGAATGACCAAGAGATAGTCAGTTACAAAGTTGTTCACAATTGGGTTTCAGTCACACAATACTCCCACTTTCAACTCTTCACCAGTGTATGTTTTCCACCACCCATGTCCCCACTTTTCTTCCCACCACCCCACCCCCACCCTCCAGTCAGTCTTAAATTGACAGCAGACACTTCTATCTCTCTCCCTCCCTCCCTCCTTCTTTCCCTCTCTCTTTACCTCCCTCCCTCTCCCTCTCTCCTATTCCCTCTCTCTTTCTCTGTCATTCTTTCTTTCTCTCTCTCCTCTCTCTCTCTCTCTCTCTCTCTCTCTCTCTCGTGAAAATTTGAATCAACTATGAAAAAGGAAATGGTTAACAATGAAACTGAAAAATCACCAGCTATGAAAAGGAGCTAGGGAACAAAACTAGAAAAGAGTGATCACGTAAGTTGAGGAGAAAACTTGGGGAACAAAGTCTAGTGGTCAACTGGGCTATGCATGATTGTTTTTAAATATCATGTATTGCACATAAGAGACCAGGATTCTAACGCTTTCACCACATGGTTCCTGGAGCTACCACAGGAATTTTCCTCCAAGCAACAAGCACAATTAACAATAAACTATGAGTGGAAGTATGGGGTAACTATAAATTCAAGTCTGTTGTTTATAAATTCAGAAGTGGTTGTTTCAAAATATGACCACCATTTTAATAAAAATGTTCATATTATTTAAGTATCCTATTGAATACAGTACATATCATAAGTATCATTTTTAGATTATTATCAACACAATAGTGAGAAGTATAAATGCTGGAAAAAATCTAGGCTCTTTCAGATGACCCAATCAGAATTTAGACAGAGATTCAGTCTAAATTCATTGACATTCATTCATGAAGGACCCATTGTAAACTTCTATTTGTAAAAGGCTGAATTGGGTTTGAGTTTATAGTTTGATCATATTTTGATTCCTTTACCTCACCTTCTACTTTTCTTATGGTCAGGTTATGTTTTTCTAGCAAGAAGAACTGCACAATTACTTCACTTCAACTGAACACATATTTCCCAGAAACCTTCTTAACATACTATTTTTCTCTTGGATACCATACAATTATTTTGGTACTGTACAGTGTATTGCTTCTGAGGTGATTGGAGTTAGAAAACAGCATTCTTTTCTTCAGCCTGAAATGCATTCACTTTCTATCTTCAGATCAGTCAAGAACTCAGACAGCTAATCCACTCATTAGGTACCCGTGCCCTACCATGCTTTAGAAGCCACAAAGTTCTAGAAATTTCCTGTCCTCAGAAACCTTATGATATAACTGAAGAAAATCTGGACAAGTGGGGCTGAAGAGATAATACAGGTAAGGTGCATTGCCTTGCATACAGATAAGCCAGGTTTGATCTCCACATCACATTTCTTATGGTTCCCTGAGCACCTATACGAGTGATTCCTGAGTGCAGAACCAGGAGTAAACCCTGAACACTGCCAGTAAACCCTGAACACCCCAAACTGAAAAAAAACAGAAAAGAAAATTCGAATCAGAATATAAAATTGTTTCACAGTGAATGATAATCACATACACAAAACTGCATCATAAAGAACAAGTTACCCCCCTAGTTATGACTTCATAAACAAAGTCACTATAAATAATCAGAAGCTGGTTTAAAGTACAGTGAAATTCAGTCAAAGAGAATCATCAAAGATATCTTTTCCTAAAACATTAATTATTTATGATTTTAGTTTTAAAATAAATTCTCTGACCCAATTTATATTTCTGGGTGGATGGGATAAAAAAGAGTTTCTTCCCATCAAATAAAAAATTATATTTTATTGCATTTCTTACCATATCTCACTCAAATAGTATTGGTTGTGTACAATTTAGTAACTTTCCCAGCCTACAGGTTTATTTAGTTCTGTAAGGAATAATTTTTTAACCTTAGCACTTGGGAAGTTGCATGAAGAATTTATAACCAGCATTTTAAAAGAATAATGTCATGTCTGATTTTCTCACCTATGCAATTTTCCTTATGACTATTAAATAATAATTAAAATATAATTTGCTGAACTGAATAATTTTTGTGCTCTATACCAGATATTGGAACCCTCAGTCCAATGTCAGTCATTCTATAATACCTCATTAGTTCAAATGGTCATACTCTTAGGCACATCTCTGATGAGGAAACTAAGATCAGAAACATCAACATCTAGCAAGAAACTGGGACCAACATTCAGAGCCAGATCTATCTGAGTTTCAGTCTCAACCTTTTCCATCTTGCCCATCCATGATCAATTATACCTCTCAAATGCTTAGAGCACTGATCTCAACCAGGGGTCATATGACAACTCTGAGATTTCAGAATATTCTAAAGCGGTCACAGGTAGAAAAATTACATAAGTGCAGGGCCAGAGCACAAGACCAGGAGCCAAGCAGTGTTTCAGAATAAGGGGGCAAAAAAAGTCAGAAGAGGTCATGGTTAGAAAAAGGTTGATAGACACTAGTTCGTAAAATAGAAATGTTTGATGAATAAGATACAGCAAATTTAAAGATTCCTTAAAAACCCAGCAGGTTGTCCCTTTTATATCTAGTAGATAATGATATAAATACAGTATTTCTATTGAGTAATAAGAACTTAAGATACTTTGATTCCATATATTATATAAGATAATAGAAATGTCTAGAGTACATAACCAGATGGCCCTCAAAACTGCAGTTATCTCTATGAATGTATGTCAGGAAGACTTTTCTGAAGTTTATAGTCTTTATTTCACATTTGGACTATGTCAACAGCAATACTTTTGTTTTTGTAATTTACTGACTTTTTTTCCCGCTTTTTTTGGGTCACACCCAGAGATGCTCAAGGGTTACTCCTGGCTTTGCACTCAGGAATTACTCCTGGCGGTGCTTGGCGGACCATATGGGATGTCGGGGATCAAATCCGGGTCGGCCATGTGCAAGGCAAACGCCCTACCCGCTGTGCTATCGCTCCGGCCCCTTTACTGACTTTTTTGTTTATTTCCTAGAATTTAAGTTCCTTGACTACTGAATGGGTTGTCCACGTTGGTAATCACTTTTCAACTATTATGGTCACCACAAAATAATCACACAGTCTCAATATATGATAGAGAATTGTTAGGTATGGTCCTCTCTGTGATCCCTTCCCAAACACAAACAAATTCCTACCTCAAGGATTCACATCTCCTTTTGAAGGAAATACATCATTTTGAAAGTCTAGTTTTCAAACTAGAATTAGAGCCTTCATAAGAATAATTAAAACCCTTAAACAACGAATGGTGTCAACAATTAAAAGAAAACATGTGGAACTAACCACAGGTTCCGTGTCATTTAAACACTTGCCCATAGTCTGTAATAAGGTCGCATCTAAAGTGTTGAGATAAAAATTGGTGCAGGCAGCGCTCCTGGACTAGGAGACGCTTCGAGTTTGAAACGCAAGACATTTGCTCTTGGCTTTCATCCTGACTTGGCTAAGGAAAGAAGTAGGACAGGGCAGAATAAAAATTCAGCTGATCGTGGCCCAAGGACAAGTCCCCAATGTCACAAGGAGCCCCAAGGCAAGAATTACTTGCAGGGTTGTTCTGAATTAAGTCCAAAAGGCCAGGCCCTTATGCCTCCACAATGATCAGTCACTGGATATGGGCTCTCCTGGGAAGAGGGGTGAAGCCCTTGGACAAAGCAGTTTCTACAGACAGAGAAATCCCTCAAGGAACTGCAGCTCAAGCTCCAGAAGCAATCACAACATGTTTTTGGCTGCACAGATATTAGATAAATAACCCATATACAAGAATACATGTTTTTTAGGAACTAAAGACGTGATATCTCTAAAATGATCATGGAATTCAAATAATAGCTTTGGCTGGTTTCAAGAATGCTCCTTCAGGGGCCGGAGCGATAGCACAGCGGGTAGAGCGTTTGCCTTGCACGTGGCCGACCCGGGTTCAATCCCCGGCATCCCATATGGTCCCCCAAGCATCGCCAGGAGTAATTCCTGAGTGCAAAGCCAGGAGTAAACCCTGAGCATCGCTGGGTGTGACCCAAAAAGCAAAAAAAAAAAAAAAAGAATGCTCCTTCAGAGAATCTTGCACAAAAGAAGATAAGTGTCCATACAAAGAACACAAGACTACAAGAGAAACTATCTCAGCAAAAGAGAACTAGGATCATAAAACTCCAAGGCATTTCCAGAGAAGAGTTTTGTTACAGCAATCTGAAAGGATCAAGAGTTGTGTTACTTGTAGTCATGAACAAAATTTCTATTAATAATGCAGAAGGAGAAAAAGAAAACAGAAAACAAAACAATGTCACAGCACCAAGTTCCAACTGTGAAGGAAATCGAGGAGGATTAACTTATTAGGAATGAAATTACTTACAAAGCTGTGCATAGAATATTCAATGTGATTTTTTAAAAACATGATTATCTCCAGTGCCTCAAGTTGGCTCACAATTTTTGTCAATTTAAACTCTAAATAAATCATCTGAAGTTTCTTGTTTATAACTTTGTCCTTCTACAAGATAGATTTGGGTTTGGGCCTATATACAAATAGAAAAAATAATCTTTCTGTCAAATTAAGTCAAATTTTAAAAGAAGTCCTCCCACCTAACATTGCTGGGTGCAGCCCTGAAGACCACCATGTTGGCCTGAATGGTCTCTCACACCACAGTTTCCACATCCTTGTGTCTTCCATCCAACTACCAACCCGGTTGTTTGAGAATCACTAAAAGTAGCCCCAACTCCCATTAGAACCACTTGATAGCACCCTCACAAAAAAAAAGGGGGGGGAGAATATTAGTGAAATGCTATCAGTCAGGGTCAGAGAGATAGTATAGCAATTAGGGTACTTGCTTGCATGCCACAGATCCAAGTTAAATCCCAAGCATCCCATATGGTCCTCTGAGCCCACCAGAACTAATTCCTGAGTGCAGTCAGGAATAACCCTGCGCATCATTGGTGTGATACAAAAACAAACAAAATAAAATGTTTGTGTTGACCAAAAGAACTTGCCTATAATTAACTATTTTGACCTGATATATATACATATATAAGATAATAAACATTCACTGTAATCAATTAGCTATGAATGTCCCTTCTGATAATAACAATGGAAAAAAAAACCCAAATAGTCAATTTTTTTTCTATTAGACACTAGAAACACATACTTATCCCCCACCACTACTATAATTACCCTTGGGAATTCTTTCCATCTCTTCTGGAGACATAAATAAAATAACAATTTGGCCGAACATGGTTAGTCCTTCACTGGGAGTTGAGGAGAATTTTTCCTAAGGTCTAAATAAGTGCAATCGCACATCTAGTAACAATATTTTCACCTCCTGGGGTGGTGCACACTGGGATTTATCCAAAAAAGCACATAACATGATGGAAGTGTGCACGTTTATCAGCTAAAAGTGCACTTTGTGAAAGAGAAGATTTATCTCATGGATCACTGTAAAACTGTTATCTTTAACAAAATGGACTACAGAGCAAAATTTCACAGAAACCCGTACTTGTGCTCTCTCCCTCCTGTCTCCTTTCTCTCCTTCTCTCCCTCTCTCTCTCTCTCTCTCTCTCTCTATCTCTCTCTCTCTCTCTCTCACACACACACACACACATACACTCACAGTCTCCCTCTGTGTGTCTCTCTCCTCCTATTCCTTCACCCTCTCTCTTTCTCTCTTCCGCTAACAAAATATTTTATATTTTTTCACTCTAGCAAATGCCAGGTAAATTCCTAAAGGAAATCCAACAAGCAAAGAAATTGGAAGGTGAAATTTCTTATAAAAAAAAAAAGAGGGATGAGCCAAATATTACTCCCTTTTATGTCCCCCGAAGAGCAAAACACATTTAAAGGAATTATGAGGGGACCTCTTTCTGTCTCTATCCACATGGATACTCAAAAAATGCTCTGGCTCAAAACATAGTTTATGTTGTGTAAAATGGCCATAATCCATGCTTTCACTTGGACACAGTTTATCATACACTCAATGAATTCAGAACTGAGACAAAGAAGAGAAAGAATGGGTAGACATACAAAATTGGAAGATGACAAAAGTAGAGAGTAGAGAGACAGATCCTGACTGGGGGTATCTCTGGACTCCGGCCAAAAAAAAAAAAAATTCACCTGGAAGTTGCTGTAGTGTCAAAACAGTAAGTGAGGGATTAGGAGTTAATTATCATTGAAAATGGAGAAACTGATAAGGATTGAGAAGTTTTAATAAAGAGTATATGCATTGGTATTTATTGCATTGTTTAGGATTATTTGGGTTTGTTTTTTTTTTTTTGCTACTTCAAAATAGGCTGTCAGATATTGGGGTCAAATACGTGACAAGAATACTTTAAGATTGTCTTTGTATTCTGGTCACTGTATCTTTTGTGGTGCCAGAACACAAAGACAATCTACAGAATGAGAAAGGATACCCAAAACCCATCTGATAAGGGGTTGATATCAAGGGTATATAAAGCACTGGTTGAACTCTACAAGAAGAAAACATCCAATCCCATCAGAAATTGGGGCAAAGAAATGAACAGAAACTTTCCCAAGGAAGAGATATGAATGACCAAAAGGCACATGAAAAAATGCTCTGCATCAGTTATCAGGGAGATGCAGATAAAAACAACTATGAGATACCACCTCACACCACAGAGACTGGCACACATCCAAAAGAACAAAAGCAACCGATGTTGGCGAGAATGTGGGGAGAAAGGGACCCTTCTACACTGCTGGTGGGAATGCTGACTGGTTCAGCCCTTTTGGAAAACAATATGTATGCTTCTCAAAAAATTAGAAATTGAGCTCCCATTTGACCCAGCAATACCACTGCTGGGAATATATCCCAGAGAAGCAAAAATGTATAGTCGAAATATCTGCACTTATATGTTCATTGCAGCACTGTTTACAATAGCCAGAATCTGGAAAAAACCCAAGTGCCCAAGAACAGATGACAAGTTAAAGAAACTTTGGTACATCTATACAATGGAATACTATGCAGCTATTAGAAAAGATGAAGTCATGAACTTTGCATATAAGTGGATCAACATGGAAAGTATCATGCTAAGTGAAATGAGTCAGAAAAAGAGACAGACATAGAAAGATTGCGCTCATCTGTGGAATACAAAATAACAGAATAGGAGACTAACACCCAAGAATAGTAGAAATAAGTACCAGGAGGTTGGCTCCATGGCTTGGAAGTCGGCCTCACATATTGGGGGAAAAGGCAGCTCAGATAGAGAAGGGAACACCAAGTAAAATGTGATTGGAGAACCCGCTCGGGAAGGGAGATGCGTGCTGAAAGTAGACTATGGATTGAATACGATGACCACTCAATGCCCCTTTTGCAAACACCCAAAAGGAGAGAGAGAACAAAAAGGAATGCCCTGCCACAGAGGCGGGGTGGGGTAGGGGGGATGGGATTGTGGGGTGGGAGAGATACTGAGTTCATTGGTGGTAGAGAATGGGCACCGGTGGAGGGAAAGGTTCTCGAACATTGTATGAAGGAAGCACAAGCACGAAAATGTATAAATCTGTAACTGTACCCTCACAGTGATTCACTAGTTAAAAAACAGTAACAATAAGTCTCTCAATGAGAGACGTTACTGGAGCCCGCTTGAACAAATCGATGAGCAAGGAGATGACCGTGATATGACAGTTAAAAGATAAATAAAGTAAAAAAACAAGACTTCAAGAGATAAAAACAAATTTCCTGTATATTCTCAAATGTCCAAATTGAACAGACTTTGAGAGAAGAGAAATTTCATATTTTTCCAGTCCATTGCATAAAACCATTATGCCAAAGATTATTGAAACCAAATTACCACAGTTAGAATTACTTACCTATTCCCAACTCAAAAACAGAGCAGTTGTGGGATTTAATTACATCCATTAGAGAATTAGTAAATGTAGTTAAAGATTCGAAATTCTTTACAGAATTGTACCTATTAATTTAGTGATGGGCAGGAGAAAAATTATGCTAGTCATTCTTTAATAATTCAGCAAATACTTTTCAAACATCTATAACATGTAAAATAACTTTTAGGCACAGGATATAGCAATTAACTATTTTTAAAGGCCCTTAAATTTTCAGAGAACCCACATCTCAGTTTATTTCTGGGATACGATAAAAGCCTACCTGATAACAGAACGTTTTTATTGGAAGTGTGATAAGGAAATAAATAGGTAGCTCCTTTTAAATGATAGAATGGGATTATTTAATAAAGAGACAATAACATATGAGTCTTAAATGTAACCAGTACTCAGAAAAAGGTAAAAAGTGTTCGCATCTACATGTGTGTGTAGTATACAGTCATTTCTAAGTTCTTTCTGAAAGTAAAATACACTCAAGATTACCATAGCAACAACTAGTAGAGGCTACAAACTGAGCTTCCTTCTACCCAGTCTGAACTAGTATCTTATTCTACTAAATAGCATCACATGAGTTTTGTTATTTGGGGTTTTCAAGTGGTGGATCTTCATTCAAATCACTATTTGCAATAAGTACCCAAAGAGGGCTGATATTCTCAATGTAAGGAACAATGAACTGATAGCTAAGAGTTCATTATTATTTTAGCACCTTTCAAGCTAAATTATTTAGTACCTTTGAGCTATTATTAACATACCTTTCGAGGATAAACCAACCCACTGTACAGTAATGACTAAGATAAGACACAGATTTTGGAGAACAAAGATCTACACCAAACCATTTGAAATTTCAGTATTTCAAGCAAATGCAAATTCTTTCATGGAATGCAGGGTCATTTTCCACAGCAGGGTTTGACTATGTGTTTTAGAAATATGAAGTTATATCTACCTAAATACTTCTTGGATTCAAACAGAACTGAAAAAAGAAGTAAATAAATGCCATTCTCAAAGCAAGCTATCTTACATTACAATTTTTTAAAGAACTAAAATTCTTTTGACTTTATAAAAATGACAGTTATTCACAAAAAATATACCTGTTTAATGCTTTCAATTTGATGAGTTTGACTTATGCATATACATATCATACTATTACCACTGGCTAAAAAAATACAAACTTTCTCTTGTGTCTCCTTTTCTTGTGTGTATTATGAATACTAAATATAAGGTGTACCTTTAAAAAAAAATATTAGGGGCTGGAGTGATAGTATATCAGGTAGGGCAATTGCCTCCATGTGGTTGGCCAGATTCAATCCCCAGCACCACATAGGGTCCCCTACCCCTGCCAGGAGTTATTTCTGAGCACAAAGTCAGGAGTAATCCCTATCCATAAACAAATGTGCCCCCCCGCAAAAATTATATATCAGATATCTAGCATTTATTCATTCTTCACATATTTAGCTATACTCAGTGAACAATTGCTACACTTTTCCCTGTCTCTCCACCCATAGCAGCCACCATTCTGTTTGGCTTCCAGCAACTAAGTCATAAAAGTAGACTCATATAACAAATTTCAATCATAAATAAAATCGGACAATATTTGTCCTCTGAGTCAGCTCACTTCACTTAGCATAAACCCCTCCAGATTTATTTATATTGCTCCTATAAGGGATTCCCTTCATTTTAAAGATTGAATTATATTCCACTGAACAGGTACCCCCTATTTTCTTTATAATGATGTGTCAATGGACATTGGTTTCTTTCACTAGAAATGCTATTGTGAATAAGATTGCAATGAACATGGGGGTGTAAATACAATTTTCAGACTGCGATTTCAATTTTTAGTTAAACATCTTGGTGTGGTATTGTTGAAGAATGTGAGTTTTTATTTTAGGAACTTCTATACTACTTTACACAATGGTCTTACTATTTTTCATTCCCATTAAATGTACACAGTTTCCAATTTTTTCATATCCTTGCCAACACTTAAAAAAATACCAGCAATCCTAACAAATGTGAAGTGGTATCTCATTATGGCTTTGATTTGTATATCTCTGATGATTAGTGATGCTGTGTCCTTTTATATATTTGGAAGCCATTTGGACATTTTCTTTGGAAAAATATCTATTGAAGTCAATTACATGTATTTTAATTATATTATTTGCTTTTCTCTCTTAAATGTTAATTTGCTTTTTTTAAAAAAAAATGTCATTATTATTTGCTATTGAGTTGTTGGAGTTTAGAAGAACCTGTTAAAATAAAATTTTAGAGAAAATGTTATGTAAAAAAGAGGACAATAAAGAACTTGATTATCTTTTCATAAAAAATCAAATAGAAAATAACAATGGCATATTTAAATCTAGTTTGCAATGCTTTTGAAATATTTTATTCCATTCTCATGAAATTATAAAGAACAACTAAAATATCCTAGTAATATCCTGATATTGAATAGCAGGATAAACACTTTAAACGTCTTTCAACATAGAAGAGGATGTCCACCAAGTCCACATAAACTAGAAAGAAATAAAATGAACACCTCCTTTACCAAATCCAAAACCAAGTCTACTTATTCTGTTCTGTTATTATGGCTCAATAATTGTCTCCCTGGCCATTAAATATTCTCAATATAACACTGTAGCACTGTCATTGTCCCATTGTTCATCTATTTGCTTGAGTGAGCACCAGTAATGTCTCCATTGTGAGACTTGTTGTTAGTGTTTTTGGCATATTGATTACACTACAATTAAATTCTCCCACCAATAAGTAGGGCATAATCTTAATGCCTGAGTTTTAGGTCATCAATACTGAATGGCTTAGTAAAAGGCTACCAGTCAGTTGGCATGTTGAGTAGTATACATGAAGATATGATTGCCATTAATCTTAAGAGCATTTAATTATACCTACACTTATGTGCAAAACAGAACTAAAGTTAATTTTGCATATCAAGAAACAGCTACCTGAGGGTGAATTAAAGTTGCATAATGATTTTATATGCCCATTAACATGAACACTAGAAGGAGAAATAATAAAGCATTGTTCTAAGGACCAGGGGGCTCATTCACTAAAATAGAGTTTAATCATTATCAAATAGTGATATACCTGTTGTTATTTTCATGTTAAAACATATCAGATTTTAAGCATATTTTTAAAATTTCATTTCATTCCTACTCTTGAAAATTATACGAATGTTCAAATCAAGGGAAAACTACATCCTTTATGAATTCACTATGATCCTCTTCATGAAATCACGAAGTTTCTACATCCTTAGTGCTATGGGAAATATAACAGGAATGTTATAACATTTGCATTGAATTATATTGTTTATCTAAAGGGTCTTTAGGAAAGAACATTAAGCTTTCAATAACTCGAACATCCTCCAAGCACAAAAATGAAAACTGATCAAAACTGCAAATAACAGAAGTATAGCAATTTGTTATTTCATAAATTTTTTATATAATTTTTACAATTTCCGTTCATGCAGCAACTCCCAGATAAAAACTCATTCTTTTACAAATGTGTTATATCTTCCCCACATAGTGTGTGAATATCTACAAAACGCAAAGCTATTTGGCTTGCAAAAAGTAATGTGTATCATACAGCTGAAGCAGTGGTTTTATTCTTACAAGTTCATTTGTGGCATGAAATAAACTTTTCATCCTTAGCCTAAATCAGGTCCATTCCCTGTTTGTATAACCCAGACAGATATATAATATTTATGGCTATCAGTTTTCTCACTTGTAAAAAGAAGGGTGTTTGACAGAATGAACTCATGATTTTGCTCAATTTCAACATTTTGTTTTTATAAATATGCCACATACACTGCCTCCCAGGAGTACTGTGAATTATGTAAGTTCTAATATGGGAATGGAACATTATGTAAAATATAATAAATCCCCCTTTTAAGCCTACAAGAAGAGAATCAGAGGATATACAAGAAATCTTGTCTGATTCAAAATTATAAAGTCTAGCTTCAGTTTCATACTTCAGAGCATGACTAATACACATGCTAATTTTTACAAGCATATTTGAATCTTGTCAAATACTTAGGTCTAGAGACAAATTCTTCAAAGCACTGTGGTTCTTTGTTAATGCAGCAAAGTTCAGCTGAGAAAGGGCTAGTCAAGGTCAAGCTGAAACAGAGATCTCTCCATGCTGATTTGTCCATCAATGGCAAATCATCTCACTATTAAACAATAACTTGCTTCCCCTTTTAAATCTCCTTCTCATATTCCTTTATCCTTCACTACTTCCCTTCTCTTCAGTTTCTTTTTCTGCCCTCAGTCTGTCCTCTCTCCTTTCCCAAAACAGAAAAGGGTCACAGGTCACCTGATCACCTGATGCAATATTCTGCCCCGAAGAGCCTTTGGTTCACCCCCCAGCACAGCAGTGCAAGAGCTGTGGTTTAGTCTGTCTAGTTCATAGCATCACTGTCATCCCGTTGTTCATCGAATTTGCCCAAGTGGGCACCAGTAACGTCTCCATTCATCCCTGCCTCGTGCTAGTGTAGCCTGAGGGCGTATTGGGGGCAGGCTGTCTAGTTAAGCATGGAAAATAGAAGTCATTTGTTTTCTCCAGTTCTTCCAATTATCCAACTAAATTGCTGAGTATAAAGTGGGTGAAAACAATAAAAAAAGAAATATTTCCTTGATGTTTTGAAAGTTGAAAATAGATGATGATCCACTTACAATTAACTTCCCAGAAAACTTCCCAGAATAGAAAACAACTAAAACAAAAGCCCACAACGGATGGGGACCAACAGATAGAAAACATTCCAGCCAACCCCAGGAGCACCAAGACATGGAGGTATCTAGAAGGTGGGATTCAACATACAATGGGGTAAAAATGTAAGTCCCATTTCACAATTCCTGTTCATCTGCACAGAAGATTATGGGGATCTATGTATCCTAGAGCATGAACTCACAGACACCAGACACAGCTGAGGCGTGAGCAAAATTCTTTAAAGTTAGAGTCTGAACTAAGGAGTTCCCACTTCCTCTTATCTGCTTGGCACCCAGATTTCAGAAGCTTACTTTAAATCCCCAAGGTAACTATCTTCCTTGGAGTAATTGGTCTAAAGGTAGCAGCACACACACTGATACTCACCTATGGACATCTCTCAGATTAATTACCAAGTCTAAATGTTAACTCTAATATCAGTGAACTTTACCCACATTTCCTGTATTTCCAAATAGTATCTTGATACCACTCTCAAATATTGTGCCAAACAAGAAAAAAATGGACTCAGGAAACACTGTAAACAAGATATAAGGAGACGATGACTTCAAGATCATTAATATCCTCAGAGAGAAGACATCATGTCCCTGCAACAAGAAGAGGAGCCTTTTAAAAAGAACATTCTAAGAACAAGAAATATCTCCTGGAATTTAACAAGGGTAAATAAGAATGAAATATCCCAACAGATAAGAAACAAAGAAAAGTTGAATACTTCAGAAAACAACTCATGTGAATATGGTCAGGAATTAGATAATTCATTAGGAGATTTAACATATAAATTTGGAATGGCATAAAAAATGGGGGTATGATACTATGAAAAGAATAAAAAATACCCAATCACCTGTCCGCCGCCGCCGTCGGATCCTGACCAATCTCCATCCTGCAGGTAAACAGGCAATCCCTTGGAGAGCCTGCCCCAGCGCGGAGAAGTCCCCTCCCCGCCCCCTGCCCGCCGCGGCTCGGGGCTTCTCCTGAAGCCCCTGCCTGGCACCTGTCCGCCGCCGCCGTCGGATCCTGACCAATCTCCATCCTGCAGGTAAACAGGCAATCCCTTGGAGAGCCTGCCCCAGCGCGGAGAAGTCCCCTCCCCGCCCCCTGCCCGCCGCGGCTCGGGGCTTCTCCTGAAGCCCCTGCCTGGCACCTGTCCGCCGCCGCCGTCGGATCCTGACCAATCTCCATCCTGCAGGTAAACAGGCAATCCCTTGGAGAGCCTGCCCCAGCGCGGAGAAGTCCCCTCCCCGCCCCCTGCCCGCCGCGGCTCGGGGCTTCTCCTGAAGCCCCTGCCTGGCACCTGTCCGCCGCCGCCGTCGGATCCTGACCAATCTCCATCCTGCAGGTAAACAGGCAATCCCTTGGAGAGCCTGCCCCAGCGCGGAGAAGTCCCCTCCCCGCCCCCTGCCCGCCGCGGCTCGGGGCTTCTCCTGAAGCCCCTGCCTGGCACCTGTCCGCCGCCGCCGTCGGATCCTGACCAATCTCCATCCTGCAGGTAAACAGGCAATCCCTTGGAGAGCCTGCCCCAGCGCGGAGAAGTCCCCTCCCCGCCCCCTGCCCGCCGCGGCTCTGGGCTTCTCCTGAAGCCCCTGCCTGGCACCTGTCCGCCGCCGCCGTCGGATCCTGACCAATCTCCATCCTGCAGGTAAACAGGCAATCCCTTGGAGAGCCTGCCCCAGCGCGGAGAAGTCCCCTCCCCGCCCCCTGCCCGCCGCGGCTCGGGGCTTCTCCTGAAGCCCCTGCCTGGCACCTGTCCGCCGCCGCCGTCGGATCCTGACCAATCTCCATCCTGCAGGTAAACAGGCAATCCCTTGGAGAGCCTGCCCCAGCGCGGAGAAGTCCCCTCCCCGCCCCCTGCCCGCCGCGGCTCGGGGCTTCTCCTGAAGCCCCTGCCTGGCACCTGTCCGCCGCCGCCGTCGGATCCTGACCAATCTCCATCCTGCAGGTAAACAGGCAATCCCTTGGAGAGCCTGCCCCAGCGCGGAGAAGTCCCCTCCCCGCCCCCTGCCCGCCGCGGCTCGGGGCTTCTCCTGAAGCCCCTGCCTGGCACCTGTCCGCCGCCGCCGTCGGATCCTGACCAATCTCCATCCTGCAGGTAAACAGGCAATCCCTTGGAGAGCCTGCCCCAGCGCGGAGAAGTCCCCTCCCCGCCCCCTGCCCGCCGCGGCTAGGGGCTTCTCCTGAAGCCCCTGCCTGGCACCTGTCCGCCGCCGCCGTCGGATCCTGACCAATCCCCACTCTGCTGCTTAGGGGCTTGTCCTCATCTTAGGGGGCGTGGCCTAAAAAGTGGGCGTGGCTTCTTTCCGGAGCGGCGGCCGCTAACGCGGCCGCAGTTATTCTTTGCTACCTCAGCCCAATCCGTACTGTGTATTCCTTTGAAAACTCACTTTTGCGAGCTCAAACATTTACGCAAAATACCCATTAGCTTAGGCTGACACTATAAAAGCTATCAGTGAATAAGGGAAGTTTAGCACAATCGGAGCCCCTTCTTCCCACAAAAAGGAAGAGGAATAAAGAACTACAAGGTGCCAACTCTGCACTTCCGTGACAATATGAAGAAACAGCGAAAATCCCCTCCACCAAGAGAGGGAGAACAAAAGATACTAGAAACCTCAAAAGAGTCTCCCAACATCTACGACCTCTCAGATAAACAATTCAGAGAGGAAATATGGAGGAGAGTCGACCTACTCCAAGCAACTATGGAACAGACATCCAATAAATTAAGGGAGGAGATGAATCAAGCGCTGGAACGGTCTACCAAGAAAATACAGGAAGAAATGAGAGCAGAAATGAGAGCAGAAATTTCAAACCTTCGAACCGAAGTCTCACAAATAAAGCAATCGGTAGATGAAATAAAAATCTCACTAGATGCCCTCAACAGCAGAATGACTACAGCCGAAGACAGAATCAGCGAGCTGGAGGATGAGCTGCAGAAAGCTTACAGACAGCAACAAATCATGGCCAAAGACCTCAAAATGGCTATAGAGCGAATCAGAGCCCTGGGGGATGACTTCAAGAGGAACAACATAAGAATCATTGGAGTACCAGAACCACAGGGAAGTAACCCCAATGAAAAAAACATAGTCAAAGACATCATCGCTAAGAAATTCCCAGAGCTGGAGAAGGCAGGCGTCCAGATACAAGAAGTCTGAAGAGTGCCAGCAAAAAGAGACCCAAATAAAAAGACTCCAAGGCATATCATAGTCAGAATGGCGGATGCTGTAGATAGAGACACAATTCTACAAGTAGCAAGGTCAAAGAGGGAAATCACATACAAAGGAGCACCCCTCAGATTTACGGCCGATCTGTCAGAAGAAACCCTCCGAGCCCGAAGACAATGGTGGGACATAGTGAAAAAACTCAACGAAATGAATGCCTCACCAAGAATACTTTATCCGGCTAAACTCTCACTCAAACTCGAAGGAAACATACACTACTTCTCGGATAAACAACAGCTCAGGTCCTTCATAGACTCAAAACCAATCTTGAAAGAAGGTCTAAAGGGGCTACTGTAAGGCAAGGAGGAGCCCCATAAGAACAACAAATCCCACAGAAAGATGACACAAAACCACATCACAATAATCTCTCTCAATGTCAATGGCCTAAATGCACCTATCAAGAGACACAGAGTAGCTAAATGGATCCGGAAATTAAACCCAACATTCTGTTGCCTGCAAGAAACACACCTGAACAAACAGAGTAAACATAGACTCAAAGTCAAAGGATGGAAAACAATCCTCCAAGCAAACAACCCCCTTAAAAAAGCTGGAGTGGCCATCCTGGTATCCGACAACATAGATTTCAGGATGAAAAAGATCAAAAGGGACAGCGAAGGTCATTTTCTGTTTATCAAGGGATATGTACAACAGGAAGAAATCACACTCTTAAACGTATATGCTCCTAACGAACGACCGGCTAAATATTTAAAACGACTCCTAACAGACTTCAAAGAGGACATCACTAACAGCACAATTGTAGTCGGAGACTTCAATACGGCCTTATCACCTCTAGATAGATCCACAAGAACAAAACTCAACAAGGAAACACTGACCCTGAATGAAGAAATTGAAGAGAGAGGCCTAATAGACCTATACAGGGCCTTACACCCCAAAAAGAAAGAATACACATTCTTTTCCAGTGCACATGGAACATTTTCAAAAATAGACCATGTACTGGGCCCCAGAACATACCTCAATCGAATCGGAAAAATAGAAATTGTATCAACCATCTTTTCAGACCACGATGCGCTGAAGATAGAAGCTAACCACCCACAAATACGGAAAATCAAATCAAACACCTGGAAATTAAACAATTCCATGTTGAACAATGAGTGGGTCAAGAAGGAAATCAAGGAAGAAATCAAAAGATACTTAGAAACAAATGAGAATGAAGACACGAGCTACCAAAACCTATGGGACGCAGCGAAAGCCGTGTTAAGGGGAAAATTTATAGCTCTCCAAGCATTCCTCAGGAAGGAAGAAAGGACCCACATAGATAGCTTGACTTTACGACTCAAGACCCTAGAAAAGGACCAGAAAAAGGACCCCAAACCAGACCGAAGGAAAGAAATAATAAAAATTAGAGCAGAAATTAATGACATCGAAACCAAAAAAACAATCCGAAAGATCAATGAAACAAAGAGTTGGTTCTTTGAGAAAATAAATAAGATTGATAAACCGCTAGCAAGTCTCACAAAGAAAGAAAGAGAGAAAACTCTAATAAATCGAATCAGAAATGAAAAGGGGGACATCATAACAGAAACCAGTGAGATTCAAAAGATCATTAGAGACTACTTTGAAAGTCTTTACGCCACAAAAAGGAGAACCTAAAAGAAATGGATGGATTCCTTGATTCCTACAATCTCCCAAGACTGAAGAAAGAAGACCTGGAATACCTGAATAGACCCATCAATGTTAAGGAAATTGAAACGGTCATCAAAAACCTCCCCAAAAACAAAAGCCCAGGCCCAGATGGTTTCACTGGCGAATTCTTCCAAACATTTAAAGAAGACCTATTGCCTGTTTTCCTCAAACTTTTCCAGGAAATTGAAAAAACAGGAACTCTCCCAAACAGTTTCTATGAAGCACATATCTCCCTAATACCAAAAGCAAACAAAGACACCACTAAGAAAGAAAATTACAGACCAATTTCCCTGATGAACACCGATGCGAAGATCCTCAACAAAATACTAGCAAATAGGATCCAACAACTCATCAAAAAGATCATACACCACGACCAAGTGGGATTCATCCCAGGGATGCAAGGATGGTTTAACATTCGGAAATCAATCAACATAATCCAGCATATCAACAAAAGGAAAGATAAAAACCATATGATCATATCAATAGATGCAGAGAAAGCATTTGACAAGATCCAACATCCTTTCATGATGAAAACCCTCGCCAAAATGGGGTTTGGAGGAACTTTCCTCAAGATAGTCGAAGCCATCTATCACAAGCCTACGGCAAGCATTATCCTCAACGGGGAAAAACTAAGGGCCTTTCCTCTGAGATCAGGCACAAGACAAGGATGCCCACTCTCACCACTCCTCTTCAATATAGTACTGGAAGTACTTGCGATAGCTATTAGACAAGAAAAAGAGATTAAGGGCATCCAGATAGGAAGGGAAGAAATCAAACTCTCACTATTTGCAGACGACATGATACTATATCTAGAGAAGCCTAAAACCTCTACTAAGAAACTCTTAGAAACAATAGACTTATACAGTAAAGTTGCAGGCTACAAAATCAATACCCAAAAATCCATGGCCTTCATATATGCAAACAATGAGGCAGAGGAAAGGGACATGAAAAAAGCAATCCCATTCACAATCGTGCCCCAGAAAATCAGGTACCTCGGAATCAGCTTAACCAAGGAAGTAAAAGACCTTTACAAAGAAAACTACATAACGCTACTCCATGAACTCAAAGAGGACATGAGGAAATGGAAACATATACCCTGCTCGTGGATAGGGAGAATCAATGTTGTCAAAATGGCAATACTCCCTAAAGCATTATACAGATTCAATGCGATCCCTATAAATATACCCATGACATTCTTCAAAGAAATGGATCAAGCAATCCTAAAATTCATATGGAATAACAAACGTCCAAGGATAGCTAAAACAATTCTTGGGAAAAAGATGATGGGAGGCATCACCATCCCCAACCTCAAACTTTACTACAAAGCAGTAACAATTAAAACAGCATGGTACTGGAACAAAGGCAGAGCCATAGACCAATGGAACAGGGTGGAATATCCCTACACACAACCCCAAATGTATGACCATCTAATCTTTGATAAGGTTGCAAGAGAAGTGAAGTGGAGCAAGGAAAGCCTCTTTAACAAATGGTGCTGGCACAACTGGACAACCACATGCAAAAAAATGGGTTTAGACCTTGACCTGACACCATGCACAAAAGTCAGATCAAAATGGATTAAAGACCTCAACATTAGACCACAAACCATAAGGTACATTGAAGACAGGGTCGGCGAAACCCTCCACGATATTGAAGATAAGGGTATCTTCAAAGGTGACACGGAACTAAGCAATCTAGTAAAAACAGAGATCAACAAATGGGACTACATTAAACTAAAAAGCTTCTGCACCGCAAGAGATACAGTGACCAGAATACAAAGACTATCCACAGAATGGGAAAGGATATTTACACAATACCCATCAGATAAGGGGTTGATATCAATGGTATATAAAGCACTGGTTGAGCTCTACAAGAAGAAAACATCCAACCCCATCAAAAAATGGGGCAAAGAAATGAACAGAAACTTTACCAAGGAAGAAATACGAATGGCCAAAAGGCACATGAAAAAGTGTTCTACATCACTAATCATCAGAGAGATGCAGATCAAAGCAACCATGAGATACCACCTCACACCACAGAGACTAGCACACATCCAAAAGAACAAAAGCAACCGCTGTTGGAGAGGATGTGGGGAGAAAGGGACCCTTCTTCACTGCTGGTGGGAATGCCGACTGGTTCAGCCCTTCTGGAAAACAATTTGGACGACTCTCAAAAAATTAGATATTGAATTCCCATTTGACCCAGCAATACCACTGCTGGGATTATATCCCAGAGAGGCAAAAAAGTACAATCGAAACAACATCTGCACATGTATGTTCATCGCAGCACTGTTTACAATAGCCAGAATCTGGAAAAAACCCGAATGCCCCAGAACGGATGACTGGTTGAGGAAACTTTGGTACATCTATACAATGGAATACTATGCAGCTGTTAGAAAAAAGGAGGTCAAGAATTTTGTAGTTAAGTGGATGGGCATGAAAAGTTTCATGCTGAGTGAAATGAGTCAGATAGAGAGAGACAGACATAGAAAGATTGCACTCATCTATGGTATATAGAATAACAGAGTGGGAGACTAACACCCAAGAACTGTAGAAATAAGTACCAGGAGGTTGATTCCATGGCTTCGAGGCTGGCCTCAGTTCCGGGGAAAGGTCAACTCAGAGAAGCGATCACCAACTACATTGTAGTCGAAGGCCATGTGGGGGAAGAGAGTTGCGGGCTGAATGAGGGCTAGAGACTGAGCACAGCGGCCACTCAACACCTTTATTGCAAACCACAACAGCTAATTAGAGAGAGAAAACAGAAGGGAATGCCTTGCCACAGTGGCAGGGTGGGGTGGGGGGGAGATGGGATTGGGGAGGGTGGGAGGGACACTGGGTTTACGGGTGGTGGAAAATGGGCACTGGTGAAGGGATGGGTTCCCGAACTTTGTATGAGGGAAATATATGCACAAAAGTGTATAAATCTGTAACTGTACCCTCACGGTGATTCTCTAATTAAAAATAAATAAATTTAAAAAAAAAATACCCAATTATATGATTATAGTAATATAATTACTATAATCAAGTACACTTTATTATTTATTATTATAATTAGTATACTTATTAATTATGCATAATAATGGTTCACTGTATTACTGTATCACTGTCATCCCATTGATCATAAATTTTCTCTAGCAGGCACCAGTAACGTCTCCGGTCATCCTAGCCCTGGGATTTTAGCAGCCTCTCTTTACTCGTTCTTCCCAGTGGTGCCACATTGGAGGCTCTTCCAGGGTCAGAGGAATGAGACACATCGGTGTTTCTGTATTTGGCATATCGAATATGCCACGGAGAGCTTTACGGGCTCTGTTATGCAGGCAGGAGGCTCTCGATACTTTCTCAGTTTCTCTGAGAGGGAGAACTAGGCTATAAAAGGTCGCACAGCAGCCACGTGCTTCCAGGAGCATTGTTGTTGTTTTACATTTTATTGAATTACCGTGAGATAGTTACAAGCTTTCATGTTCGGGTTACAGTCACACAATGATCAAACCAGTCCACATTGCCTACCATCAGTATTCCACTGTTCTTCCTGCACTAATGTATGCCTCAGAAACCTGGGCCCTATGCAAACAGGATGAGAACGCTATTCGGGTATCTCAAAGAGGAATCAAAAGAGCTATGCTAGGAATATCAAGTCTCACTCAAGTGAGAGAAGGGATCTGGAGTTCCGTCCTCTGTCGACCATCAAGAATCAGGGACGCGGGGCTGGAGAGATAGCACAGTGGGTAGGGCGTTTGCCTTGCACGCGGCCAACCTGGGTTCAAATCCCAGCATCCCATATGGTCCCCTGAGCACGGCCAGGAGTGATTCCTGAGTGCAGAGCCAGGAGTAACCCCTGTGCATCGCCAGGTGTGACCCAAAAAGAAAAAAAAAAGTATCAGGGACGCTGTCTCTTTTGCCAAGACTTCAAAAATCAGATGGGCCAGACATGTAATGTGATTCAGAGATGACCGCTGGACTAGAGCTCTTACTGACTGGATTCCACGGGACATCAAAAGACCACGTGGCCGCCCACCAATAGGATAGTCAGACTTCTTCGTCCAAACCCTGCATGAACGGTTTGAGGCTCTTCCTGTTCCTGGAGCGAGTAGATATCATTGGGCTACCCTAGCACGTGACAGGGACAAATGGAGACGTTACTGGCACCTGCTCGAGCAAATCGAAGATCAACAGGAAGACAAGTGATACAAGTGAAGTGATACGAGAATAAAATTCACGGCAAAGCTTGGCAAGCTACCCGTGGCATGTTTGATATGCCAAAAACAGTAACAACAAATCTCACAATGGACACGTTACTGGTGCCCGCTCGAGCAAATCAATGAGCAATGGGATGACAGTGACAGTGACAATAAATAGCCATTATTTTATTAATAATAGTTATTTAATAAAATGTCAATTATTGAAGATTATGAAGTTTTGAATTAAAATATTTAGCAAATGTTTAGCTGAAAGAAAAGAGAAGGGAAAAAAGAGAGAAAAATTCACATTATAAAATATCAGCACAAAATGTTAAAACATTGGTGAGCAACAACCTTACAGAAAGATTAATGCCCAAAATGGCATCAGAATTCTCAACAGCACTACTGCTTCTCAGAAAACAAAGTAACACCTTCAAAATGATGAGAAAAGATGAGTTTTATCCTAGACAAATATAAAAACAGCCACACTATAAATTATATGTGTGGGTAGAACAAAGTCTATTTTCAACATGCAGAAATCTCAAGAAAATATTTACTTCTCATGCACCTTTTTAAGATGCTTCTGAAGGATGTACATCACCCAAACAAAGGGAAAAGAAAGACTCTGAAAGCAGACTGCAGGTAATACAAAAGAGGAAAGAAAAGAGATTTCTCAAAGTGAGGACAGACATATGTCAGGGCTACCAGCTAGTCTATAGGTCATACAGTATAGATTAGAGTGGGATCAAAGCCTCTGCAGCAGTATCTCCAAGAAACAAAGAAAAATAATTGAATGACTCTTTAATGTATCTGCATGCACTAAGAGAATAGGAGCAGTTCTGTCAGAGTTTGAGGATGAATTAATGATAAACAGAAAACCAAGCATATGACAAGCAAGGAAGCATTAGTCGCAAGAAAAAGAAAAGATTGTAAAAAACAAATTATTTTATCACTACCAAGATTAATTGTGACAATGTACACTATAATAGCATCAACACTGAACTGAACCAAATTAATGATGCAATCCTACTAGAAGGGTCAGAGGATGCATATGTTGTGTGTGTGCATGCATGTGCAATTTATGGGTTGTGGTAAGGTGGATAAAGTTAGTTCATCACCTTCCATCATAGAAAAACATTAAGATGAAAGCTAAAATATAAAATATGGAAACAATACCAAGAAGACTCCCCTGAAGGCATAGAAAACAGATTTTCTTGAGGATCACGATCCAAAAGTGGGAGCTGGAGAGATAGTAATGGGGCTAATAGACATGCTTCGCACATGGTCAGCACGGTTAGATCCCTGAGCACTGCAAAGAGTGATCCTTAAACACAGAGTCAGGCATTAGTCTTTGGCAGAGCTGGGTGTGGCTTCCTCTCAAAAAAAAAAAAAAGGAAGAAGTTTGAAAAGTAAGAGGATAGGGTGGATTAGTGGTGGTTTTTCAACCTAATTGTGTGATCTATAACATCACCTGGATGAAATACATACTTAGGGATTCACTTTTCAAAGTTATAAGTAGAGAGAAAAGAAAAAAGTAATAATTTTAAATGAACTGTCTTCAATCTTATTGGTCGAAGGAAGCATCTCCAGTACCTGAGTTTTTCTTTAAAATATTTCTGCATCTTTACACCTGTGTCAATATTACCTAAACTTATTGAGGGGTTGTCTGTTTTATTTATTGGTAGCACTGTCATCTTGTTGTTCATTGATTTGCTCAAGTGGGCACCAGTTAGATCTCCATTGTGAGACTTGATGTTACTGTTTTTGGCATATCAAATATGCCATGGGTAGCTTGCCAGGCTTTGCTGTGCAGGCAGGATACTCTCGGTAGCTTGCCGGGCTCTCTGAGAGAGACGGAAGATTCGAACCCGGGTCAGCTGCATGCAAGGCAAATGCCCTACCCACTATGCTATAGTTCCAGTCCTTATTTATTGGTGGTTTAACAAATACTTGTTTAAATGTCTTTGGACCAAGACCCCAACAATAATGCATATTGACAAAAATTGCAATTAATTAATAAGAACAACATGGCAACCCACACTCACAGGGTCTAAAACATCTGACTGAGTTTTAATCTCAGTCAGAGCTGATCTATCTATCCCTAAGCTATGCCATGCCCAAATTCTAATGATTCTTTTCAGCTATGTTAGTAACTATCTATTTTTAAATTTTTTTTTATTGAATCACAGTGAATCTCACACAGTTACAAGTTTGTTCATGATTGGGTTTCAGTTGTATAATGTTCCAACACCCATCCCTTAACCAAAAGACCTAAATTTAAACAAAACTAAAACTAATATTTTATGTAGGTGTTGTTTGATCATAGTAGAAGTTATTTAGCATAACCATTTTTACTATGATAAAGAAAATAAGAGCTATCTTAAATAAAGACATAATTATCACCCAGGTGAACATCCTTGAAAAATTCAACACAGCAAAGGAATGAAATTCTATGGGCACAGTGGTTACAAAGTTCAGAAGGTCACAGGAATCCCTGAGGAAGTATTGCAGCCCTGGGCACTGGTAAAGGATTCTCTACTATTCTAGCTGTCAGACACATGCATTTATAGTATCTTCGGTAGGTGTCCAATAGTAACTTATAAGAGAAGCAGGCATGAGTGGGAAACATACCAATGAGAATCATGGAAATTCTCTAGATAGACTTTGAAGCTTTGGCAACAGTTAGTCTGTAAAAGTTTAACAATCAATTATTTAAATACATCTATGTGTATTTAAATATACATGCTGTAGATTGAAGAACTGGAAAGTAATTTGTATCTTACTATTCTCTAGGAAAGATATGTAGGGATTTCTTCTCTAATAGCAAGTATGCTGCCAACCTTTAGATCATGTATGAATGAAAAGGCTCCTTAATCTCAGTATGAGAGGAGAGAAAAGTAGATCAAAACAGCAGCAATAAGGAGTAATATCATGTAAGAGTATGATGCCAGCAAGAGAAATGAGATAAAAGGCCCCGATTTTCAGAGCATTCGAAATCTAAAAAAGTAAAAGAAAATAAAAAATACTAGATTCATAATTCATTCCTTCATTTTAATGCCAGATAATAAATTTTCATTTTAAATTCATGGATTTGATGACAGAACTTAAGCATAAAATTGGGAACAATCATGCAGCTCAAAAATGTAACACATGAAGTATTACATTCTATCCCCAAGAACAACCACCGCACAACAGGGATTATACCATTTAATCCAGGTGGGGCCCATGGATACCCCAGAGAAAGTGAAGAGTAATTTGGATGAAATCAGGTTATAAATTATTTTCTCGTAACAATTTTTCTTACCCTTCATCAATGTCTACCTACTCCCCAAAGTAAGGACTTGCTTCTCCCCTCCTTTTGTTTTCTGTCCTATTGAAAAGGCATATATGTACTTCATCTTCTTTGCTTTAAAGGTAAATCATTTTGCTAAGCTTCTTAAACATTGGTGGTGTCAAACAGAAAAGTTTGTATCAAATTCTAATTGGACATAGTATTGTTCAAAGTGAATTAATGGGCATAGGAGCCTCTGGGAGTTTGCAATTCATGTGAGAAGTTTAATGAGAAAGAAGAGGGAGGATGAGGGCAGTGGCTTTTATGAGGACTCAATCCATAGCCAAATAAATGCTACTTCCCATTACTCCAGGAAAATGTCTCCAGAGAATCATCGTAGGACTCAGGTAGGCTACATCTCAGGTGCAGAGGATAGAAAGGACATAAAGGTAATGTCTGTGGCGTTGGGTGGGAGGAAACGGCTCTTGATAACTTCAGGTGGCATGAGATATATGGGAATAGCAAGATCTCAAATGCAACTGTTTTCTTCCTATTTTGTTATTATTAAGCATGAAAAATCTCCAAAATCATACTTGGCTTGTTGTTTTTAAAGCTCATGACATTCATTTCTCCTATTTTTTGGCAGAATGGTTAGCATTGCATTTATTTTTATTGGGGTGCTATGCACAACACAGGCATAAAACTGTGAGAAATTAAATAGCTAAGAAGTGTAGGTGGGCGTCTGTGAAATTTGTGCTGAATGAATTTTTAGAAAGCAGAATTCAGTACTAGGATGGTTGCACATGTGTTCTATTATTAAATATCTGACTCTTCTAAATTGGGAAGGATAATAACAAGCAATCTTGTAGAAAAGCTGAAGACCTAAACAATACAATTCTGAAACCAAAATAAAACCGATTTTTTTGCTCTTATAATTATCGAAAAATAATTGTGGCAACAAAGCAAGTAACATACAGAACATCTTTCAAAATATATGGTAATATTAACCATAATCTTAGCATTGAAAATACCATATGATGAATTTCAACCTTTACCCACATAAACCCATAATCTAAATCAGTTTTTATTAATGTGTGTATACTTTTTCTGTCTAGCTTTCCATGAAGTTTTGCGATGTTAGTTTTCCTTTGTGTTGTATCAAAAGAAGAAGTGCCCTCAAAAAGCAAGGCGTGATTCCAACGTACTTGTTTCTTTTATAGGTCCTATAACCATCGTTTTCATAACTGTGTAATCTTACATAGAATTGATATAACCAATTTTACTTACTCTTCTTTGTCATGGACACTTAGGTCACCACCAGTATTTTACATGTCTAAGAACTACTACAATATGCACTTCCTTTAAACACTTCTTTTCTGGGGCTGGAGGAATAGCACAGCAGATAGGGCGTTTGCCTTGCATGCTGCCGACCCAGGTTCGAATCCCAGCATCCCATATGGTCCCCTGAGCACTGCCAGGGATGATTCCTGAGTGCAAAGCCAGGAGTAAACCCTGTGCATCGCCAGGTGTGACCCAAAAAGCAAAAAATAAATAAATAAATAAACACTTCTTTTCTATTTTGAGGAATATCCTTGATATAATATGGTCAACATATGATAAAGTATGGTGAACATACTCATATATTCTACATACTTTTTTGAAACATCCTATACAACTTTTTTCAAAAGCTTTATAGCAATTTCTATTGTTACCAGCAATAGATAGTTGTGTAACAACTTTGTCAGCATTGACCAGTGTCTGGCTAATATTTTGCTTCTCTGCTATCTGGAAAAGTACAGCTCACCATACAACACAGTTGTTAGATGTTGGCTCTATTATTCTGTGTAGTAACTAGTGGGAACTGAGGGAAGTCCTGAAGTCAATAAAATTTTAAATTACGGCTCATGGACTTGAAAGACCTATAGGTATCATTTTACCCTGGTCTTTCATCTGTGGAGAAATGTTTGCAGCAATATCTCTGCAGTCAACCACTCTGCACCCTCCTCATTGTGTGTAATTGCACTTTTTCAATGTGTGCCCAAACTCTTTTGCTTCAAAGCTCAAATCCTTCTAAAATCTGCCACTCTCCTCAGTCTCCTCTTTAGTTCAAGCCATCTTAGTACTCTCCTGTATTATCACAACAAGCCGTCCTTCAGAATTTCGGCATCAGTTCAGCGTACGTGGTCTATACTATATTAATCTGATGATGAAAATTAGTTTGTGTTTAACTCTGTCAATAGAATGCCTCTTCTTCAGGATAAGAAATTCTAAAGTTTGTGACACAGCACGCAAGGTGGTTTACAATCTATTTTATTCTTTAATTTCATCTCTTACCTTTAACTGTATATTTACTAGATATCTAAAGGGTTAGTATCCTTGCCAGCCTTTACCCAGGTGACTACTGTCCTGAAAGATTCATCTCAAAGGAACAGAACTCCCAAGGGCTTCCCTACCTCCAGTGTTGGTGGTGATTTCATAATTATGTCAACAAAGATCAGGATTTTCCAATCATAACATTTATTCCCTTATATTATGGTTGCTTGGAGCGATAGCACAATGGGTAGGATGCCAACTGAGGTTCGATTCTTCCGTCCTTCTCAGAAAGCCCGGCAAGCTACCTAGAGTATCCTGCCCGCACAGCAGAGCCTGGCATGCTACCCGTGGCATATTCGATATGCCAAAAGCAGTAACAACAAGTCTCACAATGGAGATATTACTGGTGCCCGCTCGAGCAAATCGATGAGCAATGGGCAAACAGTGCTACAGTGCGTTGTACTACCAATATTCTTAATTAGCTATTCTTTTATTATTTTTATTAAATTATATGAATTACAAAGTAATAAAATTATTCATGGTTGAGTTTCAGGCATATTCCTTCACCAGTGTCCACTTCCCAATTCAGCTCAGTGCCCTCCTGCCCCCTCCGCCTGCCTCTATATCAGGCACTTTTTCCGACTTTTTCCCCTTTGCTAAGTACTCAGGATTGTTGCTGATAGGGTATCACACATACCACTTTACCTCCTTTTTCACGACATCCTCCCCCATAGTGACCACTGGCCTGCAGCACTGTCTATTATTCCCTTCCATGACTATCCCCCCACTCCCCACCCCCAGTAGCAAGCATCTTACAGAAGGCCAGTCTTATGCTTTTTGTATTATTGGACATTTGTTATCCCCCCAATTATATTTCTGTATACCCTGCATATCAGAGAAACCATTGTGTGTCTGCCCTTCTCCCTCTGTAACTAACTTCACTGCCACTGTCTCACTGTCATCCTGTTGCTCATCAATTTACTCAAGCAGGAACCAGTAATGTCTCTCATTGTGAGATTTATTGTTACTGGATTTTGGCATATTGAATATACCACGGGTAGCTTGGCTAACTTCACTTAACATAATACTCTCCAGATTAATCCTCATATTAGCAAATTGCATGATTTCATCTTTTCTTAAGACTGAGTAGTATTCATTGTGTATATTACCATAGTTTCTTTATCCAGTCCTCTGTTCTTGGGCACTTGAGTTTTTTCCCAGATTTTTGGCTATTCTGATGAACATGGGAGTTCAGGGGTCTTTTCTGCATTGTGTATTTGGGCCATTGGGGTACATTCCAAGGAGTAGAATTATGAATCATATGGAAGCTCACTTTCAAGTTTTCTTAAGGATGTACTCTTTAATTTGAATCCTCAGAAAGGGCAAGAACTGAATGGTCTATTAATTTAATAAAGAAATTAATGACAGACTTTATCTTTGTTCAATGTCTTCCAGGGATCACAGCTAACCAAGACACCAATTTGTTTGCACTGAACTTTAATATGAGAGAACTACCAGGAAATTCCTCCTTCATATAAAAAGAAAAAATATGTAGAAATTTACAGAGCACTGTGAAAAAATTCAACGGCATGAAGATACATGAAATCGGTTCTCTTGACTGGCAACTAATTTATATCTTTACTAAGTGTAAGGTCTATCTTAATAACAGAAAAATCCTCAAAGTAAAACCCTGTTCCAAGTAAATAAAGTGTGAATGCCTTTTGAAAAACTGAATTCAAAACTGATGCAAAGCCTCCAGTCCAATCTGCTTGACTCAGAGGGTCTGCCTGAGGGTCAGGAAAGGCTGTGTGGAAAGAGGCTGCTGAGACGCAAAAGTGTTGGTGCCTTTAATGGATTCTGGCAGCTATTTTCACACCTAATCAAGATAGAAGAATGAACTGGCCCAAAAAGAAGGGAGAAAAGAAGAACATCACTGAAGGATATTTGTCGATAGTTAAAGAATTAAATAAGAGGAGAGTGATGAGAGAGACATCAGAGTTATTCCTCAAGCACAAAGATAATAGTTTAAAAGAAGATGGTCTGATATCAAAGTGCTTTCACTCAGTCATGGCTCCACTCAGAAACATTCCCTTTTATCATCCTTCAAAATCACTCAATAGTACTTTCTGCAGTGACGGACAGATAAACGTGGCTTATGCTGTGTCCAATAGAGAAGCTATTAGATGGAAGGGGCTCTGACAACTCGAAATATGTGTCAATGAGAAGACATGTGTTTAAACTTTGATTGAAATTTAAATAGTTATATATACCCTTTAAATAGAGAAAAATTCTCAATCTCTACCAGCTTAAAATATATATGGGTGAGCATGGAAAGATAGTACAGAAGCTAAGGTGTGTGCATGTGGCTGACCCAGGTTAGATCCCTAGTACCATGAGGTCCACTGTGGATTTCTGGGGAGGCTCCCAAACAGTATAGAGTGTGGTCCTTGCAGTCCTCAGCAATGCAAGGCCTCTCTAACACCACATTGGGTCCTCACATTGAACCATCAGCATGGTTAGCTGAAAAGCTCAAGGACTGCCCATAAAATCCTCCCTGAGGATCACTGGGTACACACCCTCTCCAATTTTTCAACTTTTCCATTTAAGGAGGAAGAGGAAGTAAAAGGTGGTTAGCCTGTTTTGGATGTACTGAAACTAAACTTTCCTGGGTCTGTGCAATTTATAACTTAGTATAATAGATTCTCTTGCCAAAGTAGAGACACCAGAGGTGAATGTGAGGTCTCCAATGACAGAAGCAATAAGAGGTATGTCTTCACCTAACGCAAATGTGGTTCCTAGTTTACAAAGACCTTACTGAGTCAGATAGGACAGACAGAGGAGAAGGACCATACTCCGGAGATTGTCTGCCTATCTTTAAACCCTAACCTTCATTAACTAGCTGTGTGCCCTGAATTGAATTACTTAACTTCTCTGTGTCTCTTTCCTGTTCACCTTAACGGAAGCAATAATATCACTGATTTCAGAGTTTATGTAAGCTGACACACGTTTAACACTTAGAACCTGGCATACACCATAAATTTCTCAGTATAGTGTAACAATTAATGAAGGGATTAATAATCCCACAAATGCACAGAAATCTTTTACTGAAGGACAGGATGTCCTAGTATTGGCTGTCCTCCTTCTGACTGTGACATGTCTCTGCCTCGTAATATCAGATGAGGTTTCAGATGAAAACCTAGACAAGGCAAAGTACAATATTAATGAAATAACTAGTTTTCAACCAAATTTTTTATTTCTCCTGATAATCCAATTCCAAATCATTATTTTACTTGATCGTATGGCCAGTTTACTTCCAACTTCTAACAGGTTACAAGCCGTAGCTAAGATTATAAACTGACAATTCTATCAGGGGTTAAGTGTTTTCATGTGAACACAACATCATAAATGATATGCATAGATAGAATTCTTAAAGGCCCCCTTTCAACTTGCAACTGGGTTATCTTTTGTGATCATAATCTTGCCCATGTTTATGACTTGGCCTGTTTTTTTTTTTAATTTTCTGCTTTGCCAATCCTCCACTGTTGTCTTTCATCTGTCACTCATACACCCCTCACCTTTTCCCCTTCTTCCCCCGTCAACTCACTGTTTGGTACAGGCTGAGAGGAGCTTTTAAAGTTTTATACGAAGTGCTCAAGGGCAGTGGGACCATTTGTCAATAAGGAGATAATGTTGAACACAGAGAAATGCAGTTGAAATTGAGAATACCTAAAAAGAAAAGCATTAGTTAAAATAGAGTATAATTTAAAAAAAATATTTGAGATGAATGTGAAATAAATTAAAGACTTGCAAGGTGTTACAGAACTAACAAGTCACAGCATATGAGAAGAGATCTTATAATTGCTGGGAAAGAAAATGCAAGAATATTTATTATTCTTCTCTAAATAATGAATTCAATTATGTGCTTTGAATTGGCAGAAGAAAATAATTCAGTTGCAAAGATGCTATACAAAAAATGCTTATCTCTGGGATCTTTAAGGACTGATCCTTACCTGAGACATGCATTCATATGCTTAGTGTGAATTATTATTGATAAAATTATACTAAGAAAATGTAGCTTGTAACTAGGTTAACAAACATTAGATTAATAGCATTTCATGTTAGCCATAGGTAACATGAAATGTAAAAAACCCAAATATATAATTATCAAAAATTCATAAAATATTTGTTTTAAATATAAAAAGCCGAACGTGTGGAGAGGGACCCTGAGCATGGCCGGGGCCAAAGCTCCGGAGGTCTTTGGCCACGGGAGCTCTGCTCAGGTCCAGAAGGGAATCTGGAGCCCATCCCCTCCGAAGGTTCCCAGGGAAGACAGCCAGGTGCATGGGCCAGAGACTCTCTGCTTCGCTCTTTTCCGGGAGCTTGCTTTTAAGTCTCTGGATGTTGGCAGTTGATGGGTTCACAGGACGCTGGGGGGCAGTCCGGCAGAGCTCCTGTGGCCAAAGACCTCCGGAGCCTTGGCCACAGCCACGCTCAGGGTCCCTCACCACACGTTCGGACGAGCCTCAAACATGAAGGTACCTGCAGAGGAACCCAGGTGTGTGGGACCCGGGGCTAAGACCTCCAAGCCTGCTCAAATCAGGACTGGGCCTCTCCTGCCCAGATTTCCTGTTTTCCAGTAGCTAGGCGGTCACACCCAGGGACTGCCTCCTGGACATTTTATAGCCTACTTCTCCGTCTGGGAGAACCTGGCAAGCTACTGAGAGTTTCCTGCCCACATGGGAGAGCCCCGAAAACTCCCCATGGTGTATTCATATGACAAAACCAGTAACAATGCTGGGTCTCATTCCCCTTACCCTGAAAGAGCCTCCAATGTGGCATCATTGGGACAGTCCAGTAAGGAGAGGCTTCTAAAATTTCAGGGCTAGGACGAATGGAGACGTTACTGAGACCGCTGGAGAAATTCCCACGATCAACGGGATGATGATGATGATGATGATGATGATGATGATGATGAAATATAAAGAGCCAGGTTTAATTTCTGCCTTTCATTTTTTTAAAACTATGAACACACTGCTGATAACCCAAATAATTTCAGAGGGCCTAAGTATAAGTGGAACAACTAAATAATACAGACTGTCTTCAAATTCTTATTAGTTTGAAATTAAAAAAATAAAATTCATAAGAAGGAAACTCATTTCCTCCAACAATACAAGTAACTAATAAATTCTTTATGCATAATCTTGCACAATATCTGGACTAATTCTTCAGCAGCGCTTTTTAGTGACATCAGCTAACATTACGATGTATTACTCTCAGATGTATGTAATAAACTACAAATACTTAATAATTTATCACGGTTGCTTTGAAAGCATCACATACCTCTTATTATCTAACTCAAAGGAAAATAACTATTGACCTTCTCACAACAAATTCTAATGGCCTCATTTTATACCGATTTTATTCCCCCCCCCCTCTCATGCTCAAGAGGTCCAGGTCCACTTTCTGTGATACATGGCATAAAAGTCTGTCCCAACAACATGGTGTTGCTTAAACTTTGCAGTTCTCAGGAACCTCCAGGGAGAAACTTAGCAGTACTTAGAGGACTATGTGAAAATGAGAACAAAATCCCTTCTAACCTGATACATGCCTTGTATGTGAACCCGATCACTATTATAAGTCTTCCCTTAAAAATGTTACATTCACTGTAGCATTAGAACTTTTATTTTATGGGCAGTGAATATCCAAAGTTCTCGCAGGCAAACATTCCTAAACACCAACATTACAGATTGAAGAGGAAGAAAGGCAATCAATGAACAAATTGTTCATTTAGACTTAATACCAAATAAAGGGTCTATTTTAGCTGACAAACTAAAGTTGAAGTTAAAAGCACAGAAATCAAATCACAACTAATAAAGAGTGAGCCAAGTAGTCACTATTTAGAAAACAGGTTTCAGAATTCATAGCTAATTCACAGGAGATTATGAAAGAATGATAAAGAAATGCTACACAATCTTGCTAGGGCACTTAAACAGGCATAAAAGTACATCATTAATCTCAAAGGATACAATGTAAAGGTTTAAGAAAATGCCTGGAGAGTTGGAATAATGTTTAGTAAAATAAATAAATTTAAAAATACCTACTTAGAGAAGGATAGGTATTACAAATTAAACTGTATTTTTAAAATATTAATGCGCTATATCCAAGAACGAAATATTATAAAATCATGGAAGTTTTTAAAATTCAAAAGGACTATTGAATATCAAATAGTAATTCAGATTGTGGAGTAAGCAGGGCAGGTAAGGATAGATGGCTCAACTTTTTCACTAATTTGGCATTGCAGTGAAATGAAGTACAGAAAGAACGATGGTTCTGGAGTTGTACAATACCTAGAGTACTGGGTTAAGGGCTTTGTCAGATGGAGGATAACACTGCCACAGGTAGCTTAGGTTTATTTAGGTTACTCCCATCACCGTGCTCTTTTTCCTCTGTGTTTATTTGTAACTTCTTTCTTTGTGCTCTGTTGACTTGTAAATATTGTCTTCCTCTTCTCCTTAAGTCTTTTTCATAGTTTTTTTTTTTTTTTTGCTTTTTGGGTCACACCTGGCGATGCACAGGGGTTACTCCTGGCTCTGCACTCAGGAATTACCCCTGGCCGTGCTCAGGGGACCATATGGGATGCTGGGATTTGAACCCGGGTCGGCCTCGTGCAAGGCAAACGCCCTACCTGCTGTGCTATCTCTCCAGCCCCGAAATGTCCTTTTTGTATGGTCACAGGAAGACAGTAGTAACCTGGAATCATTTGACTCTACATGATATTTTCCTCCTGGGCAACTGTTCTCTCGACCTAAGCTTCAGCTGCCCTTACTTCCTAGCACCCCAAAGGCAGGGTCCCAACTAGGGATGGTTCGGACCCAGGGCAAGCGGTGAATTATGTGCGACCCTTGCATCGAGATGGGCCTGGCCAAAGTGCCTAATGCTTAACTATAAGTTAAGAGCTTAGTCATGGACAGATGCTGTCATGATCCAAAAAGTAATAACTAGATTCGGACCCTGCTAGGGTTAGGAATGATTAATCTGGCCTGAGCACTGTAGTCTGAGTCTGTGGCAAGATGTTTCCAGGAGAGCTGCCCTAGAAGCCTCAATGTATCTTTTACTGTGCCCATATAAAAATAACTAGTATTAAGATGTTGATGGAGTTTTTGGACTGAGGAAAGGAAAAAACACCTTAAGAGGTGTTTTGCCTGTGGGCAGTCAGGAATGGCTTTGGAATACCTCTAGGTGGTGTTTCCTTTGAACCTGGTGGGTCCCCAGGAAGGGCTTTATTATGTTGATTGTGTTACCATACTGTGTGTAGCTTGGGCCCAGAGGGCAAGGGGAAGAGAGAAGAGTTGGGGTAGAGAGACAGTGGAAGAGGCTGAATCCAGAGTGGTGAAAGAGAGCCCAGGCTGGGAGATGGATCCTGAGAGATAAGCAGGAGAGACTGGAGGAAACAAGAATGAGGAGCAGTGTGAGACTAGAATGGGGAGCTCAGAGAGACTGGAACAGGCACTTGAAGAGAATGGAATAAACATCAATCAATTGGCTTAGTCATCATTTCCTCTTCCATGTGCCCCATGGCCTGGGCCACCCCGGTTGGGCGAGCGGCCCAGGACCAACCCCTCGAACCCAGGTGGTCAATGGGGAGAGCTGCCGGGGCTGACCCCTGGCAGAAGTTGTTTTTACAGTCAGAGTTCTGAGAACACTTCCCCTATCTAGAATAGGACTAGAACCACTATAAGGATGATTATGATTATAAAAATCTCAAGATTATTTTCTTAAGAACTATGTCCTGTGGTCTAATAGAAAGTGCCGTTCTTTTATGGTTGTCAGAATGAGGTCCCCAGACTTGCACTCACACACTACATACAGTTGCAACATGGATTACGGCCTAGAAGAATGCAATGGATGGAAATACTTTTCCTAGCTTTTCTTGGGAAAACTTGATAAAAAGGGCAGAGTAAAACGGCCTAAATGAAAGAAATTTAAAAGCTCAATTACTTGTACACAATTGTACGTATGAAGGGCAATAAAGACAAAGGGTGAATTCAGAATATATATAAGTATAATAAGTAATGGTTAAATAGATTTAAAAAATTACTTATTTTTCATAATAAATAATGAAAAATTGCTCTAGTCATGCAAAAACTGATGAACACAGAAAGTCTTTCCATGGACACATTATCCCTTCCATTCATATCTTGCTGGCTACACTTAACTCTTTTCCATCTCTATATCCATATTATTTATAATTCCTACTTAGCAGCCCATGCCCTCCTTAGCATTTATGATAATTTAAAATACTGGTTGTTAAACCTGTAGGTATTGGTCATTAAAGTGGGCAGTGTGGAAATTTTGCCACAAAATGAATAATGTAAAAATGAAAAATTAGAACACATGAACATAGAATGTCTGCATGCAATAAATATACCCAAATATTTTGTAAGTTCTGGATCAATGAAAGCAAGAACTTTGTCTATTTCATACACTACCATCTCTCTGGAAGGCAGCCTGTGTTTGGGATATAGGCAAAACATACAAAATATATATGTGAACAAATGAATAAACATTTATCTTGATTTTGTTACTCTTTAATCAATACATGTATATTGTCACTTTTTTTCTCAAAGTACTAGGGGACTATATTGTTTCAGTTGCATTCCTTATTCTTGGTGATGATATTTAAACATTCCCCAAATTGAAAGTGTCAATTTTTTTTAAATGTGGGTAATGGCAAAATCCTCAGGGCTCTCAACCATGCAAAATGCCTTTACATTATAAATTCATGTAAAAATACTTTATTCTAATAACATATTTTAAAATGGTAAAGAAATGTTAAATCTACTTAAATTCTCAATGGAGTGTATTTATGCCACAAAAGTAAGTACTTAGTTTTTCTTTGTATAAATAAGTCAAATGAATGTTTAGTGATGCACTGAACAGCATACTTATGACATTAAAATCAATTTTAATAATGGTGTACAAAAAGGTTAAACTATGGATTAAAAATTGAGCATAGTGATCATTTCTAGGCTAGAAAAATTAAAAATAGAAAAAAGGTAGGGAAAATAAGGAAAACATCCCCAGATGATGGTTGTTATTAAAGTCATAAGAACACTAAATCAAATTAGTTTACGTTTAAATAGTCTGAGGGTCAAGGATAGAAATATCAGGTTCTTTGAGTCTTCAGCTGGGTTCAGACAGGAGGTAATTACACTTATATGGGTTAAATAAGACACACTCAAAAATTATAATTGCTAGTTAGATTGGACCTTTGAGTCATATTTTCTGAATTTGGATAAAAAGGCTTCTGAGACTGTCTACTCTCACATCAGCCAAGGTATGGAAATTCTCTAAATATCTGTTAATGGCTAAGTGAACAAAGAAACCAATAAATAGGTATAGAAGGATCAAAGGAAAAGGAAGGAAGGAAGAAAGGAAGGAAGGAAGGAAGGAAGGAAGGAAGGAAGGAAGGAAGGAAGGAAGGAAGGAAGGAAGGAAGGAAGGAAGGAAGGAAGGAGAAAGAAAGAAAGAAAGAGAAAGAAAGAAAGAAAGAAAGAAAGAAAGAAAGAAAGAAAGAAAGAAAGAAAGAAAGAAAGAAAGAAAGAAAGAAAGAAAGAAAGAAAGAAAGAAAGAAAGAAAAAAGGAAGGAAGGAAGGAAGGAAGGAAGGAAGGAAGGAAGGAAGGAAGGAAGGAAGGAAGGAAGGAAGGAAGGAAGGAAGGAAGGAAGGAAGGAAGAGAGAGAAAGAGAGAAAAAAAGGAAGAGAAAGAAATAGCAAGCACCTAGTTAGTCTGGTTACGACATGCATGTGTATATAAAACATCAAGTTGTATAACTAAAATTTAGTTTTTAAATTCTTATTTACTGTCAAATATCAATGATCACTTCCTTGTAGAATGGTGAGATCCTCGTGGTGAATCCATAATACAGCTCGCGGAGGATTTTGATATACTGAGTTTGAACGCCCTGTTTGACCAAGGCTTCCATGACCGCCTCAGTCTCAACAGAATCGAAGGCCTTCTTTAAGTCGAATGAATGTTAGACAGAGCGGCATCTTGAACTCTCGCAAAACTTCAATGAGTTTAGTCACTGTGTGGATATGGTCTATCGTGCTGAATCCTCTTCGGAACCCGGCTTGCTCGCATGGTTTTCTTTCATCTAGTGTTCTGCCTATTCTATTTAGGATGACACAAGTGAACAACTTGTAGACGACAGACAGGCAGATTGGGCAATAGTTGCCGATGTTGTGGATGTCTCCCTTCTTGTACAACAGAACGGTCCTACTGGTTTTCCACTGGGACGGAACCTTGCATTCAGAGAGCGTGTGAAGAGTTGGGCCAGTGTATTGATGAGTACTGGCAGCAGATTCTTCGGGTGTTCAGGTCTGACCTTGTCCGGACCAGGTGCTGTTCGCGTCTTTACCAGTGAAATGGCATGTCAGATTTCAGAAGGGAGAACATTGGGAAGGACATATCTATCCTGTGGAATTTGGTATGTGGGCAGGTGGACATGGCTGTCAAAGAAATCTGAGTAGAAGTCGTGAATAATCCTCTCCATTGCCTTTCAGAAAGATGTGATATATCCATCAGGACGTCGGAGGGCAGTCATCTTGGTCTTGTAGTTGGCGAAGGACAGGTGAGCATTGCGAATAGTTTTCCCAGCTTCTGCTGCGATGGCCAACACTGCTGCTCTTCTCTCTTTGAGGTCTTCCTTTATCGCATCTCTGCAAAGCTTTGTGAGCTCGGATGTTAGCTTGTGGTTGCCTGATGCTCGCGCCAAACAACGTTGACAAATGAGCTCAAAAGTTTCCGAAGACAGGTGTCTGTTTGTGGCTTTCTCACGCTGATCATTCTTCGCACAGACATGGAGGTGCTAAACCAGTTGATCATATTCCTCGTCGATGTTGTCGAGGACTCAAGAACAGCATCTTCCCATGTTGCTGCAATAGTGCCAAAGAGCTCCCAGTTGGTGGTCATTCTGGGATTTGTCTTCTTAGACTTAAATTTTGCAGACTTTTCTCCCCACTTTGTGAAGTGGAATTTTGCACAAAGGAAATGGTGGTCCGATCCCGTTTGGAATTTTGGGACAACAGCGTCATCGGTCAGGCAAAACCTTCGATTGAATATGATGTGGTCAATTTCATTGTGGAACTGTCCACCGGGAAACTCCCATGTCCAGCGTTTAGATTTGGCCTTCTGGACCTGTGAGTTACCATGGATGGTCTTGGCCGACAAGATGAATTCAGATAGTCTCTCACACTGATCATTCCATTCTAGGCCATGTGTCCCAATGTGGAGTTCTTCGGGCGACCTTCTTGGACCTATCTTGGCATTAAAATCACCAACAATGATCTTGTAGAAGGTATGGTCTTCTTTATAGAACTTCTCTAGTTCCATGTAGAACCTCTCAATTTCTTCTTCATCATAGTTGGAAGTTGGTGTGTAGACAACGAAGATAGAAACTTCAGGCAGTGAGCCACATCTATTCAAGCATAATCGTCCAATTCGGGTTGTTAGGCTTTTGAATGAATCAATGCTCATGGCCAAGTTCGTGTTGACAAGGACACCAACGCCACTAATGCCTCTGTTGTCACATCTTCTGAGGAACAATTCTTCTCCAGTGTCGAAAATGGCGTAATGTAATTGATGTCTCCTCTTTTCAGTCAGACCAGTGATGCTGTACTTGATCTTCTGCACTTGCACCATCAGGTCCTCGATGGATGCTTCTGATGCCAGTGACCGTGCGTTGAAAGTACAGACAATCATCTTAGTCTTTCTTTAGTCTTAGTCAGCACAAATGCTGGCCGACTTCAACAGCGAGTGTGGAATGGTTGGATTGCAGCTGAATCTCAACAAGACGATGTTCATGAAAAACGAACTGGTCCCTGAAGCTCCATTTGCTCTCAATGGAATGAACATCTCCGAATGCAGCAGCTACGTGTACCTGGGTCGAGAAGTCAACATGAGGAATGACTTGGTGCCAGAACTGCGCAGGAGGAAGAGAGCAGCGTGGAATGCCTTCAAGAGCGTCGAAGAGGTGGTTAAGAGAACGAAGAACCTCCGACTCTGGGCTCATCTTTTCGATTCCACCATTCTTCCTGCACTAACATATGCCCCAGAGACCTGGGCCCTACGCAAGCAGGATGAGAATGCTATTAGGGTATCCCAAAGAGGAATCAAAAGAGCTATGCTGGGAATATCATGTCTCACTCAAGTGAGAGAAGGAATCTGGAGTTCTGACCTCCGTCCGTCGAAAATCAGGGATGCTGTCTCGTTTGCCAAGGCATCAAAAATCAGATGGGCCGGTCATGTAATGCGATTCAGAGATAACTGTTGGACTAGAGCTGTTACAGACTGGATTCCACGGGACGTCAGAAGACCTCGTGGCCGCCCACCAACTAGATGGTCAGATTTCTTCGTCAAATCTCTGAGTGAACAATTTGAGGCTCTTTCTGTTTCCAGAGTGAGAAGGTATCATTGGGCTACACTAGCTCACGACAGGGACAAATAGAGATGTTACTGGCACCCGCTCAAGCAAATCAAAGATCAACGAGACTACAAGTGATACAAGTGATAAGTGATACTGTCAAATATACCTCACAGAGTTGGATAAACACAAATTAAATTGAATTACTAAAACCAAGAGATAATAAAAATCTCATAAATAGAGTTCAGTTCTTAAACTAAGAGAATATGTGTTTCTGAAACTAGAATACTTTGATTCCATGGAGGTTGGAGACATATAACACAAAAGAGTACAAAGTCATAGAATAAACATGGCTTATTTTTCTGCAAATTAAGTTTTGGTTGCAGATTTAAAGCAGAGGGAGATGAATGCTTTAACTCATAGTCATTTAAATCATGTGCTTATTTAAACAAATGAAAGGGTGGTGCTGTAGAATGCAGGATTTGAATGCATTGACAAAACAAAAAATGCAAACTATAAGCATCAGGCTATGATACTCTTGAAGTATCCAGATGAAGGGAGAGACTTAACTAGTACAGATTCTAAAAGAATTGAGATAGGGAGAGCCAAATAACAGAGTGGTTAAGGTGCTTGCCTTGGAAATAGTGACCCAGGTTTTATCCCAGGCACTGAATTTGGTCTCCAGAGCCACACAGGAGTTATCCCTGTGAGCAGAGGCAGGAACCAGCCCTTAGACCACTGGGTGTAGCTAGAAAAAAGGGCTTGAGGGGAAGGAAAGAACGCAAAAGGCAAACTGAGTTTGGTGAAGGCTCACCCCTGCTTCGAAAAGTCTGTGGGAAACCCAGAAAAAAAGGAACAGATCATCCTCAACACCCAAGCAGGAAGACAGCAATTAAATTTGACCGAACACCAGACAAGTACACCATCAAAGCTGGGAGGGTCTGTAGAGGAGTAGAAAAAATAAGTATTTCAAGACAGAGGTGGGACAAGGGTCCTAGCCTAGAAACTGCAGCTACATGTTGACTCAGCAAATGGAGACGGAACCAAATACACACAAGCCTCAGAAATTAACTTGGAAAATTTTGTGTGTTAAGGATGAAAATAGTCATCACAGAACCAGAGCAATAGTGCAGTGCACAGTGCATTTGCTTCGCATGCAGCCGCACAGGGTTCAATCCAAGGCATCCTATACGTTCCCTGGAACACCACCAAAAGCAATTCCTGACTGCAGAGCCAGGAGTAATCCCTGAGCATTTCTGGTTGAGCCCCTCTCCCTCAAAAATAAAGAAATCATCAAGATAAGAATAAAATATCTGCTTGATGTCCTTGTAAACTTAGCATATCAGAATCAATTCATACGTGCTTTCCAACCCAATTATATTTTCCAACCCTACTCATCTTTTCCAGCCTCTTTGTCACCCAATATAAAGAAATCAGTTTTTTCTAATGCTTTTAGTGTCTTTGGATAATTTCTCATCAAATTTTGCTGCATCAACATTGCAAATTTAATGACAATATCTTTACAACAATTTGCAACATAGTATTATTATGTACTTGCAGTAACACAGTTTACCATGCTCACTGCCACTGTCAAGATCTCTTCACCATTATCCCAAGGTCTCTCTGCCCCCAACTTAGCATCCTCATCTCACAGTGCTATTGAGTGTATATCAGGATTTGCTTCCATTGAGGATTACCTCATTAGTCTCCATATGAGTGAATTTATCTGGACAAAAAAAAAAAGAGAAAAAAAATTTGTCTTTTTCCTTTTGGTTTACTTCAATTATCAAGACATCCTCCAAATCTATTCATGTTGCAGAAACCTGCAAGGTTTTATCTTTTCTGCTAGAAATTTACATGGAGAAAACATCCAAACCCATCAAAAATGGGCAGAAGAGATGAACAGATGGAAGACCTCAAAGAAAAATTATGAATTACCAAAGGGCACATGATAAAATGCTCTGCATCACTAATCATCAGGGGGATGCAATTCAAAACAACAATGAGATAATCATATTAGCAACAGAGACTGGCAGATATCAAAAAGAACAAGAACTAGTGCTGGCATGGATGTTAGGAGAAAGGGAATCTCATTCTCTGACATCAATTGGTCCTGCTTTTCTGGAAAACAATGTGCACATTCCTAAAATGTCTAGGAAATAAGATTCCATTTGACCCTACAGCCTACTTCTTGGTATATATCCCAAGGGCCCCAAAACAAAATGGAGTAAAGACATTTATATCTCCATGTTCCTTGCAGCACTATCCACAATAGCCCAAATCTGAAAATCACCTAAATGTCTAAGAATAGATATCTGGATAAAGAAATTATGGTACATATACACAGTGGAATATTACTTGGCTATAAGAAAAGTCATGAAATTTGCTGCTACGTGTTCAGATGGAGGAACCTTACTTATCAAGTAAGGGATACTTACATGATAGTAAGTATCATGTTGAGTCAAGAGGGAGAGAAACTGACACGGAATGATCTCTCTCATTGTGGGATATAAAGAAACATCACTGTATCACTGTCATCCCATTGCTCATAGATTTGCTTGCTCCAGCGGGCACCAGTAACGCATTATGAGACTTGTTGTTACTGTTTTTGGCATATCAAATACACCATGGGTAGCTTGCCAGGTTCTGCCATGAGGGCAAGATACTCTTGGTAGCCTGCTGGGCTCTCCGAGAGGGGTGGAGGAATTGAACCCGGGTCAGCCGCGTGCAAGGCAACCCTACCTGCTGCGCTAACGCTCCAGCCCATAAAGAAACTTAAGCGTGGAAAATAAAAAACATCCAAAGCAGTGTTTTAACAATGTTCTTTGTTTGAACACAGATATGGGTATTCAGTAGGACACACACCACTTGAGGGGGATGAGGGATAGGACAGGGAGGGGCCAATATCTATGATGGAGGGAAGCATTCAATCAGAAGGAGGAGGTGATGCTGGAAAGACACAAAGTGTTATGAATGAAACCCTAGCAGCAACTCTGAATCACACTGTAAAAAACGTGTAATAAAACAAGTGCCTCCCATAAAAGCAAGGTGGGAAGTAAAATGAGGTGGGCATTGGTGGAGGGAAGTTGACACTGGCGGAGGGATCAGTGCTGAAACATTGTATGTCTGAACCTCAAACATGGAGAACTTTGGGGTTTCGTAGTGACTAAATTTTTAATATAATTTCATTTTTTTCTTATAGTTAAATAGCATTTCATTATGTATACATTCCACCATGTTATTTTTTTTTCTTATCCTCTCATCTGTTGGTTGTTTCCAGATCCAGGATATTGAAAACAATGCTGCCATGAGTATAAATGTGCATGTGTCCTGTTGAACTGATGTTGTCATGTTCTTGGGGTAAATTCCCAGGAATGGGTTTGCAGGGCCAAGTAGGAGCACAATTTTTGAATTTTTGGAAAATTCCCCAAACTTTACCACTGAGACTGTTTAAGACTATAAGTCCATGAGCAGTGAGTAGAATTCCTTTAAAAATATTGAAATAACATGGGCTGGAGCAATAGCACAGCAGGTAGGACGTTTGTCTTGCACATAGCAGACCTAGGTTTGATTCCCAGCATCCCATATGGTCCCCTGAGCACCACCAGGAGTAATTCCTGAGTGCAGAGACAGGAGTAAGCCCTGTGCATTGCCGGGTGTGACCCAAAAAGCCAGGAGTAAGCCCTGTGCATTGCCAGGTGTAACAACAATATATATATATATATATATATATGTACATATATATATATATAAATCAACAAATATATAAGCCACTATGACTGGGGGGGAAATAAAAAGGTGCATGAATTAGGGAGTGGGGATGATTATGTGGTGAAATATGGAACACCTTCACAGACTAGAACCTGAACAAGCTGCCTTCACACACACCTGACAACTATCAAGCCTGAATGACTCTATCTGGGCTGGCAACAAAGTCAGCATTAAGATAAAAACCACCTAAATACTGCTGCTGCTTGGAACCAGTTATGATTATACCTTTCTAGACAAATGAATGAATTTCTGCCATGGAGTTATAAAGGAGTTGGCTGAAAGAAAATCAACAATTGATGGATATTTGAACTTAGAACAGTTGATCACTACACCTATGGTCTTTTTGTTTTATTTCTTAAAAGTCACTTTGTATCATATTTATTAGAACACAGGGAGAGAGTTTCCTAAGCAGAACATTTTTCTTTCCTATCATGATTCATGATGGATGGACTCTTATGAACGAGAGAGTTGCAAAGAGCATATTAGAATGCCAATAACATTTTAACCTTGTCTTATAATTAGTCAGCAGAATTGTGGCTCTCTGACAAGGATCTAGCGCGCACGCACGCACACACACACACACACACACACACACACAGAGAAAGAGAGAGAGAGAGATGCAAAATTAATGTGATAGGAGCAATCCTGTTTTCATTTGAGGGCTACATATGGTTGTGCTCTGAGTTTATTCCTGGCTCTGTGCTCAGTGATCACTTGTAGTAGTGATCAGGGGAGCATATGACATGCTTAGTTCAAAACCCAGATAAGCCACGTGCAAGGCAAGCCCTACCTGCTCTACTATCTCTTAAGCCCATGAAAAATCCTCTTACCATACATATTACCACATTACCAAAATCTACATTTGGACTATTACATATTTATGTCAATTATTCCTCAATTAATCACAGGTTTTAAGATATATATTTTATATATGACTTGTACATGTATTCAAGGGGCAGAATCTTATATATTTTTTAAGAAATGAAAAAAAGAAAGGTAGTAGATACCAGACTAGGGATCTGTCCAATGAGGCATAACTGTACTTTTGGTTTTGAGTTTTGGGTTACACCCAGCTTTGTGTTTTGAGACCACTGCAGGCATGTGCTGGGGAGCTGGAGGGAGTGGGTATAGGTGCTGAAAATTAAACCTAGGCCTCCTACAATACATGGTCAGCCTGTTATCTCCCCAGTGAAATACAGCTTGGAAAGACACGTGTAGTCAGTACATGGTTTCCACTCATTTTTCTCTCCCACTCTCCTCCATCCTGCCATCTGCAATATGGATGTGACGGCAGAGGCCAGGCTTAGTGGTGGAGGTGAAGGCAGTTCCTTAGGATAGGACAAACAGATGGACTATTGTCTCTTGGATGATTAGGAAACAGAAGCATGACCCATCTTCAACTATTAGTGAACGTAAGGCCTTTAGGTGAAAAATAAATAAACGTTCACCTTCTTCAAATCAACATATTGTAGACTTTCTTATTAAAGAAGCTTAGCCTATTTACTAATAAAGTTGCTCTCCTGAACAAGTTACTGTCAAAAGAGAATAAGAAAATATCTAAATTTGGGACCAGGAGGTAGGTGGTGAGGACACAGCTGTCGCAGGCTGCGAGGCTACTGACCCTACCAATAACACAAATTGTTTCTCTTGTTCTGTGAGACTGCCACTCCGAGGTAACTTCAAGAACTTCCTATCGGGCATTCTCCCAGGCCACAGCATGGAAGCCAGCCCAGCCACAAATAGTAGATAGTATTGGTACATCTTTCCTCTTCAAATCCAGGGCTCCAAGCAATATCAAGTTATAAGCCCTAAGACTAAGAGAACTAGTTGCTTATTGATATGAATAAAAAGTCAAATACTGAAGTTTTAGGATCTGTAGCCAAGACTAATTTTAAATGGAACATACTAGAAGTAATGAGACTTCTCTTTTTGGGGGTTGGGGGGAGGCTGGACCATACTCAGCAATAATCCCTCAGGGAACATGAGTTTCTGGGGATTACCAGGTCCTTCTGCATTCAAAGTATGCAGTCCAGTCCACTGAACTATCTTCCCAGCCCAAAGACTGTAATTTTTAAAGACATTGCGTTGCCAAAGGAAAAAAAAAAAGCCTCACTGACAAAGCCAGTGGTAGCCACTGAACCAAATCTCGGGTTGCTTAATTCTGTACTGGTTGTAAAAGGAGGACAGTTCCCAGTGAGGGAACATTGTCCAACATTCACAGAGAGAGCCACAAAAGACACCAGCCACCAAGTACAATGGGCAATGGAAATGCTCCCAGAAAGCAAGTGTGGGTGGCCACAAAGACAGAACAGCAATGCCCAATCAATTCTTGCTCAGGAAGTTGTCAATTCTATGGACTACACTCAGCATAGATGTGTCCTATTCTTCCCCAAGTCCTACTGTATATTTCTCAAATAAAACTCTGCTTCGGTTGTTGGGACCTCATATGAAATGGAAGATGGGAGGAACTTTCCCCCAAATCTTACATCCACAATTGAGTGCAGCAATAGGATGGACTTTGATCTATCTCCTTTAGGAAGGAAGAAATCATGTCTTTCACAAGAGATTAAGGATGATATTACCTGAAAACTATAGAAATATACTGTGCTTAAACTGTTACCTCTAGTGTCTACTCAGGATACTGTCTTTTCCCTTTTTCATTTGAAACTCCCAGAGAGCTATTCACTCTCTCAGCCAGAGCACATGGTAATGGTTTTTCTTATCAACAATGAGGCATGATCACATGACTACCTTTTTTCCCCAATGGGATGTCTATCTTTAGATTGGATATTGCTTATCCTGAACTTCTGTTTTCTCCCTTTCTCACAAACTAGATGCTGATGTGATGGTATATACCACTATTGTGCATGAATGGGAACAGTGTTGTAGACCCAGCAAGGTCTAGAAACCTTGGTTTCTTGGTGACCTAGAGCCAAGTCAGTAAGCACTCTTGCTGAATTCCCTCCCTAAAGTATGTGTATTATGCAGTTTCACCGTTATAACACCTATATCTGTCCTAATTAATATAGGGACAAGTTGGGAATTTAGCGATATGATGACAGAGTATATGGTTCATGTCCATATGTATGAACCAATAGTGTTACAAGATGTAGGGGAGTGTGCTACAAGTAGTTCCTACCAAAGCATAACTAATAAAATCTATATGGACAAGGAAAACCACATTCAGTTTGAAAACACAAAACAAATTGGAAGACATTTGTCTTTTATCTCAGTCATTTATAAAATTTATTATAGAACATTACTTGATAATTTGAGAAGAAAGTCCATAAAAATGGGAAACTGGACGGAAAAACAAACAGCTACAAGTCCAGAGCTTAGTAACAAATTTTAGAAAAGGGAGTTACATAACAGAATCTTGGTAACTGTTTGTGGTTAGGAGTTCTATTCCCAAATACAGATAGACCAAGCATACACCCTAATGCCCCAATTACTAGCTTTATGACCTTGAACTCTTAACCTAAGTCTCTCTAACCCTCTGCTCCCTGTGTGTTGGCTTTCCGTGGATAAAATGAGACAATGCACAAAGCACTTGGGGGCAAAATCCAGTTCATAGTAAAAGTTCAGTGCTGTCTAAAATCATTAACACTAATTGTGAGAAGGTCATGTGAGAATCCAGTCATCTTAACCTTCAGACTTCTGTGAGACTTGCTTCTTTCTCAGGTTAGAAAGCCTTAAAATTTTCAGTGCCTGAGTTTCAAGGAAAAGCAAGGATTCTATCAGAAATGTATTTATTCACCCAGGGAATGACTAAATACCTTACCATGAAATGCATGATCAATGTTATCGAATAAACATACTGACAAAAGTCAGATTAGCATATTTTATTAAATACAAGTTATATATGAGATTCCAACTTCCTTTCCCCATGCTTTTTCAAATGAATGTTATATACTGTTATAGGTCTTTATACTATGTTTGTTGCTGCTTTGTTTGTTTTGTTTGGGGGCCATATCTGTCAATATTCAGGGATTACTCCTAGCTCTGCACACAGAAATTATTTCTGGCAGTACTTGAGGGACTATATGGGATGCTCGGGATCAAACCCAGGTAGGCTATGTGTGAGGCAAATACCATATCTGCTGTTTATTGCTTCAGCCCTGAAAATTTGGTCTTTAAACTATCATTTCCTAATTGTGTGATTTGAAATAAGTCTCCATCTTAGAAGATTAGATTTTCTCCTCTCTCCATGGAGATAGTTATAACTACCTCTTATTTAATCAGATAATACATACCTATTTTACTTGCAATGCCTGGTATAGAGGAAGTATATAATGAAAAATAGAAACTTTCTTTTTGGTATGATTGTCATTACACAAAATAACAAAATACTGTCAATATCATAAGATAATGATACGTTTACATGAATATGAAAGCCACTAACTCTAGGGCACATACAATGTAGTATAACTTAATACACTTATGAGTTGCAGTGACATTCAAGAATGCTCTCTCCCTATCTTCAGTGATGTTGAAACATTGTCTTGGCAAGTTTGTTATTCAGGGATCAGATCCATTTATAAACCTTCTTCGAAGCTAAATGCTTGACCAGGATATTATATTTAAAGTTCTGATTATTAATGCCATGTCCTATTCAACTAAGCTGACCACTCCAGGTTTGGCTAAGCATAATCATTACCGTCATCTATGTCACCCAGCATCTTCCAAGACCTAATGATTTCACACAACTAGAATTTAATTTGCAGAGAAAATGCCACCTTAGCCTCCAGGAGTTGATTGGGATAATTAGTGTCATTGGTGAACTCAACACTGATAATAAAGTGGGACCCGTTCTCTCTTACTGATAGAGATGAACCTGAAATTTAAAGAAAACAATATGGCCAAGTGAAAGGAAAAGAAGCCTTTTTCTGGATTCAAAGTAAACCATTCCTCTCCCTCTAGCCTTCCAGTTCTTCCTCCCATTTCTATCAGAGAAGATATTTAGCATTACTCCTGTTCGTGCTTTGCTTCATCTTGTTTTTAAGACAATCAAGTTTTCCCAAGATAACTTGCTTATTGTGTTTTCTCATGCAGGTTTCCGATTATAGTCACCACCCCAGATTGACCCAGTTTTCTAAGCTGATTGTTTTCAGCTGTGAGGCTGCTTGCTGGGTGCCTTCACAGCTCATCTGCTCCTGGCTCCTAACTCCTATTGCCATAGTCCCTGGAATGGTCTTGATTGCATCTGGTGAGCACTCTGGGTACTCCACGTTGCAGTCAGTATTGCTGACCTTCTCACTTAACCCTCAGGAAAGTATGTAGGCCCAGGTCACACTGCTCAGTGGTGCCAGGACTGAGCCCAGAATGTATCATTTTTGTTGTCAGCATGCAGACAAGAGCCCTTGATATGCTAAAATCAAAAATGGAATTGAGGATCACCTACAAAGGAAGTGTTCTACGCGTTGGCCTCATGTACGGAGACACGGTCTTATTCCAGGGCTGCTGACTATGCTGTGATACCCCCTTGTAAGGACTTGGCTGTCTTCTATGGTTGTCATCCGGGGTGATTTCTTTTTGTCTTTATCCTTCCTTTGAGGATGCTTTTGACGTCGTCCAGTTGGATTGGATGCTGCTTGGCTGGCAGTTCCGGCAAAGAGCCCAGTCCGAAGCCAGTGCCCACTGTGTAATCATTGTAGATTACGTGGCTGAATGGGGGGTTCTGTGTATCATTATTTGCATGCTTGGCCAGTTTGCAGGCTATTTGTTTGCATTGAGCTTGAAACAATGGCAATGATAATGAGGCCTGGAGGTTTACACATTTTAGCTCATCTCCTCCATAGGATTTTATTAGAGGAATGTAATCTGTGTTCAAATTCTACCATCCATTCAAACCAAATTCATTTGTTCCTACTCTCCTGAGCCTTCTCTCTACCCCCAACTTCACCCATGCCTGTTCCTTTCTCTGAGCACTACGGCCCTTTGTCTACTGTCTGTCCCTATCACAGCTACTTCAAACCCAGATGGGAGAGATTCACGTCATACTTTGTGTCCCTGACATACTCACAAACTCTTTGACAACAGTCTCCATGCTAGTACCATCCAGGGACCCTTCCCAGAATCCTGCACTCTTTTGCTACGAGGTCAAAGAAAACCTTAATCCAAAGAATACACAAGAAATTCTGTGCATTTCTTGAACCGGAGCAGGTTGAATTCCTCCATCCTTTGAATCAGATTTTGTCAAACAGACCAAATCTAAGTCCTTCCTTCAAGAAATAGCCTTCATATGTAATTTTAACTTGACCTATCAATAAGTTTACTATCCATCTTCACTACTATCTTCACTATTGATTCACTGTGAACAAGTTCAACAATTTTACATGTGAATTTCAGTAGTTCCTGTCTACTCCCAGAATATAGGAAACAATATTTAAATACAGCAGTGGAGGCAGAAGCTATACATCCAAATTTTAATCCATAGTTAAGATTAAAAACAACAGAGTCAGTGTTTCCTTGCTGAGTTTTGTACTTGTCGATCTATCCAGAGGTGATAAGGCAGTGCTGAGGTCTTCGACTACTATTGTGCTGCTAGTGATGTCCTTCTTAAAGTCTGTTAGCGGTTGTTTTAAGTATTTAGCTGGTCGCTTATTAGGTGCGTATATGTTTAAGAGTGTGATTTCTTCCTGTTGTACATATCTCTTGATAAATAGAAAGACAATCTACAGAATGGAAAAGTATATTCAACCAATACCCATCTGATAAGGGTTGATATCAAGGGTATATAAGGCACTAGTTGAACTCTACAAGAAGAAAATATCCAACCCCATCAGAAAATGGGGCAAAGAAATGAACTGAAACTTTCTCAAGGAAGAGATAGGAATGGCCAAAAGGCACATGAAAAAAAATGCTCTTCATCAGTTATCATCAGGGAGATGCAGATCAAAACAACTATAGATACCACCTCATACCACAGAGACTGGCACACATCCAGAAGAACAAAAGCAACCGGTGTTGGCGAGGATGTGGGGGTAAAAGGACCCTGCTACCCTGCTGGTGGAAATGCCAACTAGTTCAGCCACTTTGGAAAACAATGTGGACGCTTCTCAAAAACTTAGAAATTGAGCTCCCATTCGACCCAGCAATATCACGTCTGGGAATATATCCCGGAGAAGCAAAAAAGTATAGTCAAAATGACATCTGCACTTATATGTTCATCGCAGCACTGTTTACAATAGCCAGAATCTGGAAAAATCCCGAGTGCCCTAGAACAGATGACTGGTTGAAGAAACTTTGGTACATCTATACAATGCAACTGTTAGAAAAGATGAAGTCATGAACTTTGTATATAAGTGGATCAACATGGAAAGTATCATGCTAATTGAAATGAGTCAGAAAGAGAGAGACAGACATAGAAAGATTACGCTCATCTGTGGAATACAAAATAACAGAATTGGAGACTAACACCCAAGAACAGTAGAAATAAGTACCAGGAGGTTGGCTCCATGACTTAGAACCCAGCCTCACATACTTGGGGAAAAGGCATCTCAGATAGAGAAGGGAACACCAAGTAAAATGTGGTTGGAGAACCCGCTTTGGGAAGGGAGATGCATGCTGAAAGTAGACTATAGATTGAACTCATGGCCACTCAATGCCCCTATTGCAAACCACAACATCCAAAAGGAGAGAGAGAAAACAAAAGGGAATGACCAGCCAAAGAGGTGGGGTGGGGTGGCGGGGATGGAAATGGGGGGAGGGAGGGATACTGGGTTCATCAGTGGTGGAGAATGGGCACCGGTGGAGGGATGGGTTCTCAAACATTGTATGATGAAAACACAAGCATGAAAATGTGTAAATCTGTAACCTCATGGTGATTGACTAATAAAAAATAAAATAAAAAATAAAAACAATCAAAAATATGTCTTCAAAATAATGTATGAAAAGTTCATTAACTCTTACATCACAAATATTTCCATCTAAATATGTAGAATAAGCAACATTATTATTTAAAAATTGCATTCATCGTGGATAGGGAGAATCAATGTTGTCAAAATGGCAATACTCCCTAAAGCATTATACAGATTCAATGCGATCCCTATAAGTATACCCATGACATTCTTCAAAGAAATGGATCAAGCAATCCTAAAATTCATATGGAATAACAAACGTCCAAGGATAGCTAAAACAATTCTTGGGAAAAAGATGATGGGAGGCATCACCATCCCCAACCTCAAACTTTACTACAAAGCAGTAACAATTAAAACAGCATGGTACTGGAACAAAGGCAGAGCCGTAGACCAATGGAACAGGGTGGAATATCCCTACACACAACCCCAAATGTATGACCATCTAATCTTTGATAAGGGAGCAAGAGATGTGAAGTGGAGCAAGGAAAGCCTCTTTAACAAATGGTGCTGGCACAACTGGACAACCACATGCAAAAAAATGGGTTTAGACCTTGACCTGACACCATGCACAAAAGTCAGATCAAAATGGATTAAAGACCTCAACATTAGACCACAAACCATAAGGTACATTGAAGACAAGGTCGGCGAAACCCTCCACGATATTGAAGATAAAGGTATCTTCAAAGGTGACACGGAACTAAGCAATCTAGTAAAAACAGAGATCAACAAATGGGACTACATTAAACTAAAAAGCTTCTGCACCGCAAGAGATACAGTGACCAGAATACAAAGACTATCCACAGAATGGGAAAGGATATTTACACAATACCCATCAGATAAGGGGTTGATATCAATGGTATATAAAGCACTGGTTGAACTCTACAAGAAGAAAACATCCAACCCCATCAAAAAATGGGGCGAAGAAATGAACAGAAACTTTACCAAGGAAGAAATACGAATGGCCAAAAGGCACATGAAAAAGTGCTCTGCATCACTAATCATCAGAGAGATGCAGATCAAAACAACTTTGAGATACCACCTCACACCACAGAGACTAGCACACATCCAAAAGAACAAAAGCAACCGCTGTTGGAGAGGATGTGGGGAGAAAGGGACCCTTCTTCACTGCTGGTGGGAATGCCGACTGGTTCAGCCCTTCTGGAAAACAATTTGGACGACTCTCAAAAAATTAGATATTGAATTCCCATTTGACCCAGCAATACCACTGCTGGGAATATATCCCAGAGAGGCAAAAAAGTACAATCGAAACAACATCTGCACATGTATGTTCATCGCAGCACTGTTTACAATAGCCAGAATCTGGAAAAAACCCGAATGCCCCAGAACGGATGACTGGTTGAGGAAACTTTGGTACATCTATACAATGGAATACTATGCAGCTGTTAGAAAAAAGGAGGTCAAGAATTTTGTAGTCAAGTGGATGGGCATGAAAAGTTTCATGCTGAGTGAAATGAGTCAGAAAGAGAGAGACAGACATAGAAAGATTGCACTCATCTATGGTATATAGAATAACAGAGTGGGAGACTAACACCCAAGAACTGTAGAAATAAGTACCAGGAGGTTGACTCCATGGCTTCGAGGCTGGCCTCACGTTCCGGGGAAAGGTCAACTCAGAGAAGCGATCACCAACTACATTGTAGTCGAAGGCCATGTGGGGGAAGGGAGTTGCAGGCTGAATGAGGGCTAGAGACTGAGCACAGCAGCCACTCAACACCTTTATTGCAAACCACAACAGCTAATTAGAGAGAGAGAACAAAAGGGAATGCCTTGCCACAGTGGCAGGGTGTGGTGGGGGGGAGATGGGATTGGGGAGGGTGGGAGGGACACTGGGTTTACGGGTGGTGGAGAATGGGCACTGGTGAAGGGATGGGTTCCCAAACTTTGTATGAGGGAAGTATAAGCACAAAAGTGTATAAATCTGTAACTGTACCCTCACGGTGATTCTCTAATTAAAAATAAATAAATTAAAAAAAATTGCATTCAATATGTCATTGGACACATTTTGGCATATTTTTCTCTAACTTTTTCCCCTTCTGAATTAGAATAAAAATTGAAAATCAAAAATCTGAATTTCATGAATTGTTTTTCAGGGAGTAAAATCAAGGTGATGTCTCAATCTTCAATTTTTTAAAAAACAATATGGCTGGAAAATTGCATTCTTTGATGGCTGGATTATAAGAGTAATCACATCACCAAATATCTATGTTCTTACTAAAAATAAGAGTATAGAGGCTCATGATTTTTATATTGAGAATATACCTATATTTAAGAATCCAAAGTTTTCATCCAGAGAAATTGTACACCAAGTCAGATATTTACCTTGTATGGAGCCAACTCAAGTTGAATCCCCAGCATACATGGCCCTAAACACTGCCAGGAGAGATCCCTGAGCATAGAGCTGGGCATAATCCCTGACCATAGCTGAGTGTGACTCAAAAACAAACAAAAAGCCAAAATGTCCTAATAATGAAGTATCCACCAGGTGGCCCAAAAAATCACCTGGCAGGGCTCAATGCTGCTTTTTTTTTTTTAACTCTGCATGTCCTTTGTCCTTCCTTATTTACAGCATCACCCCATTTCAGACTATAAAAGTTGCTAGAGGGCTGAGACCACATTGCCAATATGTCAGGATAATTGGAAGCAGTGGGCGCTGAAGCTCTCATTACCTGACGAGGAACACGGCAATAACAAGCTCAGTTTATAGGTCAGAACTAATAAGGCCAAGGTCCTGGACCTGACATGGGTGGATATTTGTTCTGCTCCAGAACATAAGCCAAACGTCTTGGTGTGGGCTGTTGTTCAACCACCGTGCTAAAGTGAAGAGAGGAGGGGCATAGGATGGGGATTTTGTGAATGCTACAGTTCAGCTCGTCAAGACAACCAGGGTTAGAGAGTTTCCGTCAAACATGACCAAGCGCCCGCCCCCCCCCCAAAAAAAAAAGCACAGTGAAGACAGGACTCATTGAGTCTTACCTCTGATTCCTCTAACACATCCAATCTAGATTTGTCCTTCTATCACTGACACAGGAACCTGGGCACAGCGTCAGAGCCCACTCTCACTAGGCATCAGGTTGCTGCAGTCATCATTTAACGGACACACATTTTGATGAAAGGACCAGTGAGTGTGATATCCAAAATTGAGTTGAAATTCAGCCAAATGGAGCAATGCACTGAGTCGCTTTGGGAACTTATTAAGATGCTATCTTTGACTTAGTAGCTCTGGGGTGGGACCCACTACTCTGCATTTGTAATAAGCTCATACATGATGCCACTTTAAGTAGTAAGACTCAACAGTTTCTCGGGTAGGCATGTGTATGTGGCCTTGTGCCAGAGGGCCAGGAAAAGACTGAAAAATGCTAATGTCGTCAGAACCACTGTGTTTTCAGGAATCCAGAGACCAGACCACCTACCATTACTCAGGAGAGTTCAGAATTAACTCTATTTTGTTTTTAAAAAAAGTGGAGTATGGTAGTTCTTATTTGAATGACACTTGCTCAGAAAGATGTGAGAGGAGAGAAAGAGAGCAAATATGTTCTGGAGAGAATATAGGCTTCTTCAGAGTAAGAAAAGGGCAAGAAAAGAAATATAAGAACTTGCAAGCAAGATACGTGTTCAAGGGAAAACACAGACTTGAAGAGCAAGCCCAGAACTAAGTCTTAGCCTGTGCTGAGGGCTTTCATCAGGTGCCCCTCATTTCCTCTTCCCTGAACAGGCAAAGATGTTAAGATAGAAGGAGAGACCAGTCTTGTGGGCTATGCTAGAGACAAATGACAACAGTTGATGCTAAAGAGACAGACAGGATGGTGGACCTGTGAGGAGGCTGGAAGCTGATAGAAGATGAACTAAAAGGTACTAACTCTTAGCTCCCAGCTTCCTGCTGTAAAGCTAAGACCAGTATTGTACTGCTATTGGTCAATACTAACTGACCATTTTACCCAGAATGTAGTGGATGGGCTAGAGAAGCTGGAGGGAGACTGGTGGGTAATCATCGCTTTCTGTGACATTTTTTTGCCAGACTCCATTGAACTTTTACAAGGTGGAATAGTTTAGGGGGTAATATAACATGAACTCAGCCATTTTAGTAATTTTCCCCTCTCTCTGGTCAAGGTCTTATATGTAAAAATTGTCAAGGCAGCTGAAATTAGGTTCACAGAGTGATGTGCATAGACATGCTATTGAGACATGGGAGTCCATCGGCTTGATACTAATAGACAAGTTTACACTCACCCACAGAGTTATTTCTGCAATTGTCATTTACTAAAAGTGTTTTTCACTTGTCTAAGAAAAGCAAAATTCTAATGTTTGTTGGTTTTTTCCTATCTAAAGGATTCATTTCACCTGTGAATTAGACCAAAGTTTAAATAATATAAAGCCAAAATTAAAAACCTACATTAACGCTGTCTGTATCTTTCCAGACAGCCCAGCCTGCCACCCCCTCCTGGGTCCCAGAGGTAGTAGGTAGAAAGTACTGAGGTCTTTAGGTGATTATCATATGCAACAGACATGAGTTCCTACCAGGATCTGGAATGTAAACGTGAAGCAACTCCAGGGAATGTGAAACAATGCACTCTCTGTGGGCAGACTGAGTGGCACAGATCATTGTCTAAATAGAAACACAGGGAAGTTAACACAAACATGACCAAGCATTCTGGTGTAATCTGAGCTTGAAGAAAACAGAAGATAGATGTTCAGAAGTCATAAATAACAGTGAACTCAAAGGGATGTGAGCCGGAAGTGGAGCTGTGGCATCCAAAGTTACATTATTTTAGGATATGGTTCTAATGGTTTGGTCTGGAGTCCCGCCTTGGTCTTTGGCCTGCCCAAGAATAGAACTGAGCATGGGTTCACAAGGGCTGCCCAAGCGTTGGAGAAATGACAGGGGGAAAATATCCCTGCCCTGGGAGGCTGAAGCAAAGCTTAACCTTCACCTGAAATAGACTTTAAATTATTAGGGATGTTGAACCTGTATAAAAGAAGTTTTAGAAGTGATATTTACTAGTTCCATCTTTAATTCAGACTATTTCAAAAATATTTAAAAATAGGGAATTTTTTTTGACAGTGGTATTCAAAGGATAAAGAGTAAAAGAAAAAAGTTAAAGACACATCATAAACTGAAAGAGGATAAGTGAATGTACATGACACATAGACTATCAAGAATATATTCAGGTCTTAGAAAATTCAATAAGAAAATGTGAATCCATCTCATGGAAAAATGAACAAAAGAAGCATATTGATATTTCAACACAAATGAGCTATAAATTATCTTAAATAGATGGGAGGTTGCTCAACTTTAATAATAATCAGAAAAATGTAAAATAACTAGTAATGGGTTATTTAACATCCATTGAAATGAAAATATTTTTAGTTTTTCAATTAAAGTATAATTAGCATGAACATTGTATTAGTTGCAGATGTGGAAAATAATGACTTAACACTTGCATATATTGTCAATTATCCCCACAAATTGTCTAATTAACATCCATCAGGTAACAAATATTAAAAATTCTAGTACCAATTGTAGGTTAAACTGGTAGGCAACTTTTATACACCACTGGTGGAGAAGCAAGTTTTAAGAAACAATTGGCAACATCCAGTAAAAGTGAAGATACACAGGTGCTAAAATCTAGTCAACACGTCTAAGTACCTTTTCTAGAAGGAAATGCGACACTTGTGCCCAGAGGAATCATAACAATGGTGAAAAATAGAACTCTTGAATATGTATAATGAAGGCTAATGAATAAGTATTGGAACAATTTGTAGAGATAATTTGTTTGTTTTATTTCAAGGCCACTACCAGCTGTCCTTAGGCCTTACTTGGGGCTCTGTGCTCAGGGATCACTCCTACAGGGCATCTGGTAATGGGTATCAAACCCAGGTCAGTCACATGCAAAGTGTGCATCCTACCTGTAGCTGAAGACCTCCGGGAACCCAGCCACAGCCATGCTCAAGGCCTCTCTCCACATGTTCAGATGAGCCTCACACATGAAGGAACAAGCAGAGGAACCCAGGTGTGCAGGACCCGGGGCTAAGATCTCTAAGCCTGCTCGGTTGGGACTGGGCCTCTTCTGCCCAGATCCCCCATTTTCCAGTAGCTAGGCGGTCACACCCATAAACTGCCCTGGCGCCCGTGTAATCCCATCAACAGCCAAGATCCAGAGACTATAAAACCAAGCTCCCAGAAGGGCGAGGGTACAAAACGGCCAAGCAACATATTATAGCCTACTTCTCCCTCTCGGAAAACCTATAAAGCTTCCAAGAATTTTCCTGCCCACATGGGAGAGCCTGGCAAGCTCCCCGTAGCGTATTCATATGCCAAATACAGTAGCAATGATGGGTCTCATTCTCCTGTCCCTGAAAGAGCCTCTAATGTGGCACCGTTGGGAAGGATGAGTAAAGAGAGGCTGCTAAAATCTCAGGGCTAGGACAAATGGAGATGTTACTGGGCCCGCTCAAGCAAATCGAGGATCAATGGTATGATAGTGATAGTCATAGTGACCTTTATGAGAAAATATCTCATATGATACTCAGATATTATTGTGCTCAATAAGAAGAATGACATGCAAGTTTTTATTTTTGTGCATGTTCTCTATTTTTTAAGTAGTTTATAACTATATATCAATATGTTATACATTGCAGCACTGTAGCACTATCATCCCGTTGTTCATCGATTTGCTCAAATGGGTACCAGTAATGTCTCCATTGTAAGACATATTGTTACTGTTTTTGGCATATCGAACATGTCATGGGTAGCTTGCTAGGGTTTGCCGTGAGGGCAGGATACTCTTGGTAGCTTGCTGTGCTCTCAGAGAGGGATGGAGTAATCGAACCCGGGTCGGCCACGTACAAGACAAATGCCCTACCTGCTGTGCTATCGCTTTAATCTATATTAATTATATAAGTCTATATAAGTCTTCATATAGTCTATACAGAATTATGTGTATAAGCAAGTGATGATGTGTGTCCGCCCAATATAGTCAAGTTTGCAACAAACCGTAACATAAAAAAAGTTAATAAACACCAATGGAGTAAAATATTCACAATTTTCTTCACCACAATTTTGGTTATGTTTAATGGAATAAATGCCAAATATTTTGTTTCTATTTTAGGATCCAAAAAAAATGTCAAATGAATAAAATATATTAAATTCTTACTTTGGGAACCAGAGTGATAGTACAGCAGATAGGATGCATACTTTGCATGTGACAGGCCCAAATTTGACCCTCATCATCCCATATGTTCCTCTGAGCACCACCAGGAATGATTCCTGAGTGCAGAGCCAGGAGAAAACCCTAAGCATAACTGGGTGTGACCCAAAAGGTCAAATAAATAAGTCAATAAATAAATAAAATGCTTGTTTTGTTAGCATATGGAGAAATATTTGCTTATAAATATGTTATATATGCAACATGCATAATAAAGACACATATATGTACACACATTGTACATACACATAGGTCTTAGAAGAAAATAGAGAAGTTTTGATAGTGTTAACTTTGGGAAGAAATTAGAATGAAATAAAATAGTTAAGAGTTTCTTATTTACTCTGCTTAATGGTGTATTGATTAAATACTTATGAATAATATTGGCATACTGTAGTATAACAATTGCCCTGAGGCCCCCAGTTAATGACCCCTCTGTGCCCACACTCTTTACCTATAACCTCATAGTCTTCTTCCATCTTACTCTGGCTGGTATTTCTCACTTTCAGAGAAAGTAATGGCATGTAAACTACAAAGTTAGATTTTAAGAGATAGCACTTTCCTGGCACAGTTAGGTTCATGTTCTTAGGAAAATTTAAGCTAGTCTTCTGAAGCATCCTAAACCAATTGAAGAAGAGTTAATAACTCTAGTCAAGCTATTCTACACCTGCCTGTGGATGATTAGCCCCCAAACACATTAAATAACCCCAAATCATTGAATCCGTCTACTTGACCCAGAGTGATTGCTCTCAAGCAAGTCATTAAGCTGAGACTAAAAAAAAATGTAGAGCTGATCTTTAAACCCAAATTTAATAACACATGTGTATTGCTTTAAGTCATTGAGTTCTGAAGTGGTTTTAGGCATGTCTTGAGATAGCATATATAGGCAGTTACAATATATAACATTTTTAAGTGTATAAATTGGTCCATTTCTTCAGGAGAAAATTGCCTGTGAGAATGCACACCTGACACAACATGTAACAACATTTAACCATTAACCTGATGATTACTAATGTCATCATAATGGTCTGACAATGGAATTTGAATTGTTTTGTCCACATGCTTTAGTTTCTTATTTATAAAACATTTACATCATCCTCCATGAAGCTGAAGCCTCACTAACTTGGACATTAGTAAAATCTTTTAGTATAACTTCTAACATAGTACATTACATTTCTACATTGATCTTCACACAACTGATGTGTGGATATAGAAGATTAGAAGGCAACAATGACAAAAGATAAATCATTCATACTCATGTGTTGCATTTGGCAATAGAATCTAAACCGATCTGAATATAAAGGAAATCAGGCAATTAAATTGACTCCAGAGTAAGTTAGCTGTGAGCTGTGAGAAGAGTCCATCCTGGCATATGAAATTATTCTGCATCTTGATTTGGGTATATGATCAAGTGATTGGTTTAGTAAAGTGGTAAAAACTTAAAACTCCTGCAACTAGTTTCAGAGCAACTAAATAGCAAGCCAGTGCTATAACTTTTAGCAAGTTGCTTAAAATCTCTAGGTCATTGGTTTGTGTTTGTGTTTTTGTGTGTATGTGTATGTGAGGGGGATTGTGTATGTGTGTTTAATAATAGAGAAGCTAGATGGCTTGTCTCATAAGGTTCTTCCAAATCTGAATGTTCCAGGACCACAATATAGAATGAGTAGAATGAGGTTGAGGGAAACAATCCCATAAACAACCTTTAAATTCCAGATTTATTTTTTAATAGATTTTGATATCCTTTCAACTTAAATCATATTTTAACCACATATGAAATAATCTTGGATTAAAATTAAAATTTTATTCAAAAGCAAACAAAAAGGAGTGGATATCAGAATCCCCTTATATCCTGATATTAAATGGAATAAACTGTAAATGTCCTCCAAGGGAGAGATATCAAAGGTTATGGTTACTATCTTAATCTCATGTGCAAAAAACTACAACCCTGAAATATCTCAGAATTTACCAATACCTGTCAGCCTCTTGGCAGACAAAGTAAATTCTAATTTCATGTTTGCTGATTCTTGGTCTATCCATTAATCTATTCAAGGAAGATGAATCTAAACATCATGCTAGAGACAATAGAATACTCAAAGGCAAATGCATTACCTGCATGGAATCTGGTGGAAATGAAGGAAGAAGAGATAGTTATTAGGCATATTTGTTAGATGTAGACTAGGGATGCTTTAAGATCCCAGAAAAAGGACTAGATCATTTGGCTGCACATAGAAAGCTTCATGAAGGAGAAGTGGTATTGTGAAAACATGTTTGTTTGTTTGTTTGTTTGTTTGTTTGTTTGTTTTAACATGGAAAGGCAAAGACCATAGGCCATGTAAAGGCACTGAGAACTTTCATACACTTGTTTGGGAAACTGTAAGCAGCTAAATAAGTCAGAGTCTACAATGCAGTTTGGTAATATCAAGAGATGCGGTGGGGGTGTGGAGTACAGAACAAAACAGAAAGAGTCCAAATAAATAATGCCAAAGCAAGCCCCCTGCAAGCCCCCAACCCCAGCAGCAGTGCCTGAGGAGCATGGCCAAAACACGCCCTGGAAACCTCAGGAGCACAGCATGGAGAACTACAAGCAGCAGCAGGGATATAAGCTGCTCCTCCCACTGACAGGTACAGCAGTGTAATGGGCGTGGCCTCCAGGACAGCAGCCCCCTGAATGGTCTCAGTTGTTTTTCCCTTCCCCAGCACACTGGACTCACAGCTCAACCTCCATTACCTAGTTCTAAAGCAGACATCCTATCTATCCCAAACACATTTGGACATAGACCACTAGTCTAGTACAATCAAAGTATACCCAAAAAGTGCCCACCATTGACCGAGCTCATCCAGAATCCTTTCTCGAAGCGAGAGGAATACTGATAGTGAACTGGAAGGTCCCACCTCCATACTACCATTACAACATGAAGAAACAACACAAGTCCCCACCACAAGGAGAGGATGAAGAAAAGAGTCCAGAAGCCTCAACAGGGGTTACCCACAAATATGACCTCTCCGAAAAAGAATTCAGAGATGAAATGTTGAAGATGTTCAATGAACTCAAAGAAACGGTGGAACACACATCCAGCAAATTAAGGTAAGACATGAAAGAAACAATGGAATGGACAGCCAAGAAAATATAGGAAGAACTGAGAGCAGAAATTAAAAAAAAGATACAAACAGAAATGTCACAAAAAAAGAGTTGGTAGATGAAATAAAAAACTCAGTGGGTGCCCTCAACAGTAGAATGACTACAGCTGAAGACAGAATCAGTGAGCTTGAAGATGAGCTGCAGAAAGCTTACAGGCAACAACAAACAATGGGAAAAGACCTCAAAATAGCTTTAGGGCAAATCAGAGTCCTAGGGGATGAACTCATAAGAATCATTGGAGTACCAGAAGTACAGAGAGGCAACCCCAATGAAAGAGCCACAGTTAAAGATATCATTGCTGAGAGTTTCCAGAGCTGGAGAATGTAGGCATCCAGATACAAGGAGCCCGAAGGATGCCAGCTAAAAGAGACACTAATAAAAAGACTCCAAGGCATATCATAGTCAGAATGATGTATGCCACGATACACACTACTGCAAGCAGCAAGATCAAAGTAGAAAATCACATACAAAGGAGCACCCCTTAGATTTACAGCAGGCCTCTCAGAGGAAACTCTCCAAGCCCAAAGATAATGGTGGGATATAGTGAAAAAAAAACTCAACAAACTGAACACCTCACCAAGAATGCTTTATCTTGCTAAACTTTCACTCAAACTCAAAGGAACCTACACATTTTCATGGATAAACAACAGCTTGGTAACTTCATAGACTCAAAACAAAACTTAAAAGAAGGACTAAAGGAGCTACTGTAAGACAAGAAAAACCCCTACAAGCACAAGAAACCCCTACAGAAAGATGACACAAACTCCATGACAATAATCTCTCTCAATGTCAATGGTCCAAATGCACCAATTAAGAGACACAGAGTGGCAAACTGGATTCAGAGACTGAACCCAACATTTTGCTGCCTACAAGAAACACATCGGAACAGTAAGAGAAAACACAGACTCAAAGTCAAAGGATGGAAAACAATTTGCAAGCAAACAACTCCCTCAAAAGAGCTGGGGTGGCCAGACTAGTATCTGACAACATAGATTTCAGGCTGAAAAAGATTTATTTTTTTTTAATTTTTTTTTTTTTTTGCTCTTGTGCAATCTGCAAGTTTTTTTTTATTTTTTTTATTGAGTCACCATGTGGAAAGTTACAAAGTTTTCAGGTTTAAATCTCAGTTATACATCATATGTGGAATATAAAGTAGCTGAGAGGTACAAGCTTACAATGTTGTGATTCCTGGCAGACATTTCACTAGACTTAGTTACTAAAATACAGAAATCCAAAACTATGCTGCTGCTAGTGCGGCCTCCTGACTTCATATCTCTTCATTCTCAGCAATGGAAAACAAATTACCAAATGCTTTCTTTTCAGCAGATCGACTTTAGGGGGGAGAAACTCCAAATCAATAATAGTGAATTTTTTTTGTTTAAATATTAAATGTAATCAAAGTAAAGTGAAAGTAAAGTGAAATTTACCAGTTACACATGCGGGGTGGGGGGCTGGGGAGGTGGGGGTAAGGGGGGAGGCATATCGTCATTCTTGGTGGTGGAATATGTGCACTGGTGAAGGGATGGGTGTTTGAGCATTGTATAACTGAGACTTTAACCTGAATGCTTTGTAACTTTCCACATGGTGAATTAATAAAAGAATTAAAATTAAAAAAATAAAAAAAATAAATCTCAGTTATACAATGCTCGAATACCCATCCCTTCACCAGTGCACATATTCCACCACCAAGAATCCCAGTATAGCTCCACCCCGCACCCCCACACCCCTAACCCCCCACGCCCCTAGCCCCCCCCACCCTTAGCTTCCCGCCTGTGTAACTAATAAATTTCACTTTACTTTCACTTTGATTGCATTCAATATTCAGGCTGAAAAAGATTTAGAAGGAATAGCCAAGGCCATTTTTTATTAATCAAGGGATATGTAGAGCAGGAAAAAATCACACTCCTAAATGTATACACACCAAAGGAGGAACCAGCTAAATACTTAAAACAACTGCTAACAGATTTTAAGAAGGACATTACTAGCAACACAATAGTAGTTGGAGACTTCAACACCACCTTATCGACGCTAAATTGATCAAGATTAAAACTCAGCAAGGAAACACTGGCTTTGAAGGAATAAATAGAAGAGAGAGGGCTAATAGAGCTATACAGGGCTTTACATCCCAAAAAGAAAGAATACACATTTTTTTTCAGTGCACATGGAATGTTCTCCAAAATAGACTGGGTCACAAAACATACCTCAATAGAATCAGGAAGATAGAAATTGTATCAACTATCTTTTTTAGATCACGATGCACTGAAAATAGAAGTTAACCACACACAGACACAGAGAACCAAATCAAACACCTGGAAATTAAACAACTCAATGTTGACCAACAAGTGGGTCAGGAAGGAAGTCAAGGAAGAAATCTAAAAGTACCTGGAAACAAATGAGAATGAAGATGAAGACATGAGTTACCAGAACTTATGGTACACAGTTAAAGCCATATTAAAGGAAAAATTTATAGTGCTTCGAGCGTTTCTCAAGAAGGAAGAAAGGGCCCACATAAATAACTTGAGTGCACAGCTTAAGATCTTATAAAAAGAACCAATAAAAGTACCCCAAACCAGGCAGAAGGAAAGAAATAACAAAACTTAGAGCATAAATTAACAACATGGAACACCCCCCCCAAAAAAAAATATCTGAAGGATCAATGGAACCAAGAGCTGGTTCTTTGAGAAAGTAAACAAGATCAATAAACCACTAGCAACACTCACAAAGAAAAAAAGAGAGAGAATCATAATAAACCAAATCAGAACTGAAAAGATGGACGTCACAACAGAAACCAAAGAAATATAAAACGTTATCAGAGACTACTTTGAAAGTCTGTATGACAAAAAACAAGGGAACCTAGAAGAAATGGATAAATTCCTGGATTCCTATACTCTCCCAAGACTGAAACAAGAAGACTTGAAATACCTGAATAGACCTATTACTATCAAGGAAATTGAAACTGTAATAAAAAGTTCCCCCCCCCAAAAAAAAGCCTAGGTCCAGATGGATTCACTAGCAAATTCTTCCAAACATTTAAAGAGCACCTACTGCCTCAAGCTTTTCCAGGAAATTGAAGAAAGAGAAACTCTCCCAAACAGTTTCTATCAGGCACATATCTCCCTAATACAAAAAGCAAACAAAGACATCACATCACAAAAAAAAGAAAACTACAGGTCAATATCCCTGATGAACACAGATGTGAAGATCCTCAACAAAATATTAGCAAATAGAATCCAATAACTCATCACAAAGATCGTACACCATAACCAAGTGGGATTCATCCCGGGGATGCAAGAATAGTTTAACATTTGGAAATCAATTAATATAATCCATCATACCAACAAAAGAAAAGATAAAAACCATATGATCATATCAATAGATGCAGAGAAAGCATTTTTCAAGATCCAGCACCAGTTTATGATGAATACTCTCACCAAAATGGGTTTTGAAGGAACTTTCCTCAATACAGTCAAACCCATCTACCACAAGCCTACAGCAAGCATTATCCTCAATGGGGAAAAACTAGAAGGCTTCCCTCTAAGATCAGGGATAAAACAAGGATGCCCACGCTCACCACTTATGTTCAATATGGTAATGGATATACTTACAATAGCGGTTAGGCAAGAAAAAGATATTAAAGGCATCCAGATAAGAAAGGAAGAAATCAAGCTCTCACTATTTGAAGATCATATGATGCTATATTTAGAGAACCCTAAAGCCGCTACTAAGAAAATCCTAGAAACTATAGACTTGTATAGTAAAATAGCAGGCTATAAAATCAATCCCAAAAGTCCATGGCTTTCCTATACGCAAATAATGAAAGAGAAGAAAGTGACATAAAAAAATCAATTCTGTTCACAATGATGCCTCATAAAATCAAGTACCTCAGAATCAGCTTAACTAAGGAGGCAAAGGACCTGTAAAAAGAAAACTACAAAACGCTACTTCACAAAATAAAAGAGGACAGGAGGAAATGGAAACATATCCCCTGCTCATGAATTTGGAGAATTAACATTGTCAATATGGCAATATTCCCCAAAGCATTATACAGATTCTATTTGATCCCTATAAGGATCCCATTTCTCATCGATTTGTTCAAGCGGGCACCAGTAATGTCTCTCATTGTGAGATTTATTGTTACTGTTTTTGGCATATTCAATACGCCATGGGTAGCTTGCCAGGCTCTGCCGTTCTGGCGCAATACTCTTGGTGGCTTGCTGGGCTTTCCAAGAGCGGCAGAGGAATCAACCATGGGTCAGCCGCGTGAAAGGCGAACACCCTACCACTGTGCTAGGGTACCCGTGACATTCACTCCTGAAATTCACATGGAGCAACAAACCCCCACAAATAGCTAAAGTAATTCTTGGGAAAAAGAAGATGGGAGGCATCACCTTCCCCGATCTTAAACTCTACTACAAAATGGTAATAATTAAAACAGCACGGTAATGAAACAAAGACAGAGTCACAGACCCATGTAACAGGGTGGAATATCCTGACACATACCCTCAAATTTATGATCAACTAATCTTTGATAAAGGAGCAATTAAAAATGTGAAGTAGAGCAAGAAAAGCCTTTTTAACAAATGGTACTTGCAAAACTGGACAGATACATGTCAAAAAATGGGCTCAGACCTCTACCTAACACCATGCACAAAACTCAGATCAAAATATATTAAAGACCTCAACATCAGACCAGAATCCATAAATTACATTGAAGACAAGGTCAGCAAAACCCTCCATGACATTGAAGCTAACAGTATCTTCAAAGATGATACACCACTGACCAAACATGTGAAAACAGAGATAAACAAATGGGACTATCTTAAACTTCTGCACCTCAAAAGATACCATGACTAGAATACAAAATCTATCTATAGAATGAAAAAGGATATTCACCCAATACCCATTTGATAAGGGATTGATATCAAGGATATACAAGGCACTGGTTGAATTCTACAAGAATAAAAAATCCAACCCGATAAGAAAAGGGGCGATAAAATGAACAGAAACTTTCTCAAAGAAATCCAAATGGTCAAAAAGCACATAAAAAATGCTCTTCGTAACAAATCATCAGGGAGATGCAGATCAAAACAACAATCAGATATCATCTCATAACACAGAGACTGGCCCACATGCAAAAGAACAAAAGCAACCGGTGTTGGCCAGGATGTGGGGAGAAAAGGACCTTCCTTCACTGCTGGTGGGAATGCCGACTGGTTCAACCCTTTTGGAAAACCATATGCATGCATCTCAAAATTTTGACCCAGCAATACCATTTCTGGAACTATATCCCGGAGATGCAAAAAAGTATAGTATAAATTATATTTGCACTAGTATGTTCATTGCAGCACTGTTTACAATAGCCAGAATCTGGAAAAAAACCCGAGTACCCAAGAACAGATGATTGGTTAAAGAAACTTTGGTACATCTACTCAATGGAATACTATGCAGCTGTTAGAGGGGATGAAGTCATGAAATTTGCATATAAGTGGATCAATATGGAGAGTATTATGTTAAGTGAAATATGTCAGAAAGAGAGGGACATACATAGAAAGATTGCACTCATTTGTACTCATTTGCGCTCAAAGTAACAGAATGTGAGACTTACGCCCAAGAATAGTAGAGATGTATACCAGGAGCATTACTCCACGGCTTGGAAGCTGGCCTAACATGCTAGGGGAAAAGGCAGCTCAGGTAGAGAAGGGACCACCAATAAAGGGTGCTTGGAGGGCCCGCTCGAGATGGGAGATGCGAGCTGAAAGTAGAATATAGACTGAACATAATGGCCACTCAATACTTCTATTACAAACCACAACACCTAAAAGTAGAGAGTGCAAAAGGGAATGCCCTGCCACAGAGGTAGGGTGGGTTGTGGGGGATAGGATGGGGGTCGTGTGAGGGATACTGGGATCACTGGTGGTGGAGAATGGGCACTGGTGGAGGGATGGGTACTAGGTCATTGTATGACTGAAATGTAAGCACAAAAGTTTGTAAGTCTGTAACTGTACCTCACAGTGATTCATTTAAAATTTTTTTAAAAAAATAAAAAAAGAAATAATGCCAAATAAATAAGCTTTGATGTTGACCTGGAGATATTATGAATAAGCCACTAAAATACCATGTGTAGGCTTGCAAAAAAGGACACTTCCGAAAGAAGAGGAGATAGGAGACCTAGGCAATGATTGGAGGAGATAGAGTCAATGGTGAAAGGAATGAGAATCTTTGGAAGCCAAGCCTTGTCTGCTGTTCTATGTCTCTGTTGTATTTCAGTTCCTGTATTCTATTCACTGTGCAAACTCAAGTGCTCGTGGTACAGTCTTTTTTTTTTTTTTTTTTGCTTTTTGGGTCACACCTGGCAATACACAGGGGTTAATTTGGCTCTGCATTCAGGAATTGTTTCTGGCGGTGCTCAGGGGACCATATGGGATGCTGGAAATTGAACCCAGGTTGGCCGCATGCAAGGCAAATGCCCTACCTGCTGTGCTATCGCTCCAGCCCTTCGTGGTACAGTCTTGCAGACAGTCATGACTCTCTGAGGAGCCAGGCCTAGAACAATAATTGTTGATAACAGTTGGGTAAGGGAGCAAAAGTTGTGTTGCCCAGAAGAGAAGGTTGACCCCTGAGAGTTTAATGCTAAAGCGGAAATTCATCTTTGTAGCCTGGGTTGGTGGTCTCATAACTTAACAGTCATGTTATCTACAGAAGGTTATTCACTTCTCTGAGATTTAAGCATTCTGGTCTATAATCAAAGATAGTACAACACTTGCCTGGTATCATGTATATATTAAGTGGAATGGAATGGTGCTGAGAGACACTCAAAAATCTATTGCTTTTTAAAATTAAATTTTAATTAAAAAACAAATTAATAATCTATTATTATTATTATCATCATCATTACTATTGATTCACCCGCACAGCAGAGCCTGCAGTATAGTTGATATGCCAAAAACACAGTAACAACGAGTCTCACAATGGGGACATTATTGGTGCCCACTCGAGCAAATCGATGAGCAATGGGAGGACAGTGCTACAGTGATTATTATTGATGCAGGAGCAATTAGGGTAGATCTCTGTATTGGTCTACAGTTCCCAGGGTTCTTCAATATTTTCAGGAATAAAAATATTGAGTAATAAAGATGCTCATACTCAAGAGCTAGGAACAGAAAAGTATATTGAAAACAGAAGAGAAAGAAATTCTACTGTGTTAAAGGAACTTAGTATAGGATTATGTTTGTCTCATTTGCTGGGTGGGGTATAGGAAAATTGAGTCTTTGTGTTTCTAAACAAGTGACGGTGTTGTTACAAAATATGAGAGGATTCATATTTGTTCACCATAGATGTTCCCTTAACTTTCATGTTGCGGAGACCATTTTAACATCCTCATATTCCCAGTTAGGCCAATGAGGCTGTCATCATACTTAGAAGTTTTGGGGTGATTTAAGATGCTTTTGACTGTTTGGCTGGAAAATTCAATTGTCTTTCAGTGTCCTATGAACCACCTAAGGATTGAAATATAATCTAGTCAATTTTTCCTACAGTATGACCTTGGGAAACTATGAACTCCCTTCAGTTTCAAAGAGTCTCAGGAAAACACAAGAATATTTAGGATGTTAAAAATATAAAAAATTAAAAAGAATGTTCAGGATGTAGAATAGGCACAGCTAAAATGGAGTCACTTTCTGAACTGGCAAAGGGAAACTAAAGCCTCCTTTTTATTATCATTTAGTGTCATGCAATCAAGCAACTTGTGTATTCCTAACGAATTTTGGAACCTGGAAGATGGTTATAGAAGAAAACTCTGTATCCCACCCCATGCTTTCCCCCACTAGAGATATCAGAGGCGAAATGTTACAATGAAAAGACTCTTCTGTTCTGTAGAAAGATGTCTTACCTTCCTCCAAAGTAACCTCTAGGTGAACACAATAGATATCATATCTACTATTGAGGTAGCTACTAAATTTTTTAAATGATTTTTATTCTTCCATCACTGAGTAGACTTCCTTGTAGCAGGTGCAAAGAGCACCAGAACCCAAACATCCATTACAGGCTTATATCTCAAAGGAGAAAACAACATGCTTTCGATTATTCCTCCCACCCCCAGAGGTTTTATGAACTAAAAATTGGGGTTAAACCTTTAAATGGGAACCTTGCTGAATTTTCATCCACTCACTTCTTGCCTTCATGAGTTTAAAAAGAAATGAAAATAGAGTTAAGTCCTCTACCCTGCTGGAAGCTTTTCCTATGTCTCAGCATCCTGTGAATGTTGGCAATATTGAGACAACAACAAACTTCTTTCTTGCACAAAAGTCAAGAAAGGCAAAAAAGCAGGGAAAAAAGCAAAAAAAAAAAAAGGACTTTTACCTAAACAATTCCTCAAAACACAGGAACTTTAGACTTTTAAAGACCAAAGTTGTGACAGATTTGGCTTGCTTTAGAACTACAGCCTTAGAGGAAGCCCGCAGGCTTCTGTCCAACATTTTAGATCAAAGACATGGATTTGAAGTCGAGGTTAATTCCATCACTTTAAAATACCGTTAAAATGAACATCCAGACGTTTAAAAAGCAAGGGATCGATTCCTTGAACTTAACTATATCTTCTAGGTAAGTCCTGGCAAATGCTACTCTTATAAAAATATGTATTGGGGTGACTGAAAGACCCAGGCTATTAAAACACACACTTTTATTGAGCTTTTTTTGGTGATTTTGGTCCATCTGCTTGTTCAATTTTGTTTCATATTTGATTGATGAGACATCAGACTGAAATAACCAGATGATCTTGTCAAGCTTTGTTTGGCTAGGCAGAATAATACTGTGGGAAAGTATTCACAATGATATTTTAAATAAATATTATAGATATGGTGAATATTCTATGAAATGAACCATAAATATATTACCTGTGATAAATACGGTGATTTTCTCTGATTCATAAAGCTCGGGATAAGTTCTGTTTTCTTTTTATTTATTCTCTGTCCTTCCTCTCTCCCCTTTGCCTTTTTCTTTCTCCCTTTCCAGCCCCTCTCAAATACCCTTTTACCTCTTGTTCACTCATCATTACTACAGTATAAAATATGTAGTAACTGCTTTAAAAAAATTCCAAATGTTGCCAACTGTGTATATAAAACAAATCATGAGAATGTTTCATTTAGAATATAACATAGTATGAAATTTAACAGCAATTAGCAGCACAATAATGATCATCATTTTGATATTATAGTTAACATAATGTTTCACACACTGGACTGGTTTTCACTTTATGTTCAATCCTATGAAGTAGGCATTCTCATCACTCATATCCTACAAGTTAGAGGAACTGAGGCGTGAAGGTATTAAATAATTTTCCCTAGTTCACACCACTAGTAAATTGTAAAAGTCCAAAACTTTTGACAGTCAAAAAATTCATCTTCAATAATATTAAAATAGCAATTTGCCAAATAGTCCCACTGTGCTGCATTTTAATGTTTTTCTTTAGAGCTTTCCACTCTGTCATTATGATATTATTATAGTGGGACTGAAAGGAGGTGGGAACCAGGAAGACTAATTAATTTAATTGCTAATTTTTAATCTCACCTACTGAAAGTACATCTAGTCAAATGGGTAATGGAATGACTGGGGAGGAGAGATTGCGGAAGCCCCAAGCCTGCCTAGCCAGGCCATTCCTATGCCTCCTCACGAACACCTAGACAGATGGCAAGACAGCAGAGGTTCTTGCCCATGCATTCAAGGCCAGGGCCAGAGACTAAGGAAAGCCCAGGGGACAGGAAGTCACCAGGGTATAGTTCTAGAGGACCCAGCAACAGGTCACAGAGCAGCAAGTCCCAGTAAGGGGACATAGGGAAACAGGGCTCCAGCTGCATAACTCAAGCTAAGAAAACATTCATTGGACAGAGAACAATGTGGGGACAAGACCAGGTCATTACACACTGGACGCGGGCAGATGGCCAAGAGTCTGGACCAGGACATTGTTATCTGCACCAGGCATTGAGGGACCAGATAAGTAAATTGTACATGGGTAAAAGGAGTTTCCTAGACATTGGGAGAGATCTGAACTCATCTACTTAAACTTCACTATAAACATTAACTTCCTGATCATCTGAGTTTTGTGTGCCAATTATCCAAAACCCATGAGTTCAGGAATAAATCCATGTTTGTACTAACTATATCATTAAATTCCCTTAGTTGGTAAATCAGTATGCATTTCTCTTAGAAAAAAAAATGGTATTTAAAAGAAAATATTTTCATGAAATTATGCAATAGAATGCAACACAGGTGTAAAACAAACCAGAGAAAACCTCTATAAATAACTATGGAATGATTTACAGGCTATTCTGTTATGCGGAAAGAGTAAAGTTCAAGTAAGGTATCTAGATGGTGCTATTCTGGGTTTTTTTTGCCTGTTTTGGTTGGGTTTTTGATCTATACATGGCAATGCATGGGGTATACACTCAGAACAGTGCTCAGCAATTATTCATTTCAGCAAAAATCAATACAAGTTTGAAAAGGAACAGGATTTGCATAGACTCAAAAAATCTCTCCCCACCCCACCCCCACCCCCGTATCAGGAAATATTTGTTAACAAAGGGAAAGAGAACCATCAAATGGAAACAGTCAGCAGAATCAAGCAATCCAGGTCAACGCCACTAAATAGTAGAATATAATGGATGTCGTGAACTTCAGGATGTAATACACTGAGAACACAAGAATAACTTCAGAAGTATTCTCACCCAAAATACAGAACCTCACTCCAATCATGTTGACACCCCTGAAAAACCCAAATTAAGGGGTTCTGGACAAAATTATTGGCCTGCACTCTTCGCTAATGTTTAAATCATAAAGGAGTGCTCTGTGATATCACAGAAACAGGAGTAAGGCCACCACTGGGTGTGGCACCAAAACAAAGCCAATCAACCAGAATAAGTTGTCCAAATAATCAAGGTTAAGAAAACATGAAGACCTATTGGATAGTTCAAGAGGATAATGAACAGTAATAACATGCAACATGCGATCCTGAATAGAATCTTGGAAACACGAGTCATTTGTGGAAAAACTAAAGAAGTGTGAATAAGGCCTTCATTTCTTCCTAGGGATTATGCATACTCAGGATAATTTCTTGGTTCTGCCCATAGTTCTTTGGTTAAGAACTGGGGAGGCTGACAGGATAAATGAGAACATACTGTCCTCTATTTTACTGTTTTTGTAACATTTCTGTAGGCTCAAAAGTAATTCAAAGTCAAAAATTAAAAGACAAGACACTGTTTTAACTCCAAACAAAAATGACTGTGCTTTTGAAGAGAAAAAAAAATCATGTTTTTAGGAGTAAAACTAAATCTGGGGATAAAAACACATACACACACACACCAGGTCCCCAAAACTATTCAAAATAGACATTTTCTCTTTTGTTCATTGCAGCATCTTCACAATAACCAAAATCTGGAAACAACCTGTGTCTAAGAACAGATGAGTGGATAAAGAAACTAAGGTATAATTAGTTACACAACGGAACAGTACTCAGTTACAAGGAGAAGTTATGCCACAGAGTTTGCATGGCTGGAACTGAAGAGTATCATGCTGGGTAAAGTCAGACTGAAGGAGAGAGACAGTACAGAATGATCTCTCCCACATGCGCATATGAAAGGACAGTAAGGGAGTTACAAGTGGCCAAAGGCAACCAAATCTGAGTACAGGTCTATAGTCTACAGAACTAAGAGTACTATGGTGAGGAAAAGAGGGAAAGTGTTTGAGAGGGGAATCCTGAGACCAGGGTGGAGGCGAGCAGACATTCTGGTGGGGGGTGGGGGGTTGAAACTCTTGATGCCTGAAGTCCCTCCATAAACAGTATTATAAATCATGGTGACTAAAATTTAATAAAAACATACTAATGTGGAAAAAAATGAGAGAAACTGAATTTTGTCATAATTCACACTTTTTGACAGTAATAACAAGAACCTGCATCCATAATTCTATCTTTTGTATCCAATATCTTTTTGAAATTTTGTTCCTTAACTTCAATCAATCTTAGTTTTCCAGTTTGGGCTGGGAGAGATTTTGGAGTTTCAAGGAGCTTCCTGTAGTTGATCCTGGTCAGGATTCCCGCTATAAAATGTCTCTAATAGAAAGGAGCACCCCTGGCTAAGAAAGACTCCTCAGGCAATAATTCACTTTTGTTTGTCGGGGCAGTACATTAATTTTTTATGTAATGAAAATAACCAGTTTTTAAAAACTCTTTGAAATTTTTTTCTAAACCCATTCTCTCCCCTACTTAACAGTGTCTGCCAGGAGAGTTATCGAGAGGCAGCTACTAGGCAAGTTAATCAGTCAGGGCTCAAGCGCCCAGGAACTGTTTGTTACAGCAGCAAAGGGAACGAAGCATATATAATGAAGCCTCTAAGCAACAGACTAATTAATACCTCTCTCTTCTTTGAAGAAAATGACCCAATGCTGAACTTCAGTGGATTATACAACATTTTAATTTACTATCTGCTCAAAGGATGGCTACTTTATAAAATGCAGGCCTATTTATTCATTCACTGATAACACTGGTATCAGACTATTCAAACTGAACCCTCTGGCTAAGGTCTAAAGGAAACTTGACTAGGACAAATAGATATTTAATACTGTTTGTCATACTCATGCCTTGGGTTCCTACCCAAAAAGATGTCATATTGAATGATTTATGTCACAGCCTGGAACTTTTACTTGTTGCATCCTCCTGTGCCTTTACCTTTCCTCACTTGTGACTGGTAAACTGCAAAGATTTCCAGACAGTGACTCAGAGAAAATAACGAGGAGATAAAGGCCATTGGGAAAAAACCAGGGCAAATACTCTTGGAAGTCAAACAAAACTACTCAAGATCTATGAGTAGCAACATCCTGAAGTGCCTAACTTTCATGGGAACATGAAATTATTTACTGCCCTCAGTCTTTCCTTTCCTTTATGTTAAAACACTGACCACAAAAGAACTTCCTGGCTTAAAAATGAGCCTGCAAATAGTCTGAAGCATCTGAGTTGCCAAACCTGGCAGATAAAAATAAATGATGTGTCCATTGTTTATCTGAAACTCAAACTCCACTGGACGTCCTCTATTTTATTTAGCAATTTTCATTATTTTATCACAAATGGAGAAATAAGGCTAAAACTTAACTTCCATGCCTGGACTTTTCTAAAAACCCACCACTTTGTTACTGGGAGGCTCAAGAAATTTGTTCAGTATTTCTAATTCTACATTCTCACCTTCAAAAGGGAATAAAAAATGTCCTGAGAGGGTGATTTTAAGAGTAAATTAAATCTTTTAAGTGCTAGTACAGGATTTGAACTATGTAATGTACTTACTCTGATTACATATATATTACATAATCGCTATATTATTACTACTTTCATTGAGTAAATATAATCTGTAAGAAAAACAGCTAATGTGTAAATTTTAGATTTGTGACATAAAATAGCAAATGTCTTTGCTAAGCAAAAGAACAAGAGAGAGAAAAAACAAAGAAATGGCAAATAAACTGAGCATGCCTAAATTACACTGTAAGATTTTTCTGTAATCCTTTAATAATAATTACTGTCAGGCTTCAAAATGTGAAAAGCTTAAAGAATTTTCTCCAGTGTTTTATACATTTCATTTTCATTTCACATCAGAATAAGGAGCAAAAGAATTGGAGTGAAACAACTAAGATAAGCCCAAACGAAAATGAGGAGAAGGTATATATGCAAATCAAGAACATACTTATTACTGCCCCTTAAAAAATATGAAAAAGAAGGAGAAAGAATTGACAGTGACCTCTAGAAAAGTACTTCTTTCTGGAGACTGGTTTACAATACCCTTTCAGGATTACTTAGACTTGGATTCATGCCAATATTTAAGTCCTTCTCTTAGAAGTGGCCTATCTACCTCTTCCACCTTCATTTCCTCAAGAAGTCTCCTAAGAACCCATCAAAACCAACACAAAGGCTGTAAGAATAAAATAAAATAAAATAAAATAAATTTTCCTCTTGGATGGATGCACAAACCAGAACTGTGGTAGACAGGCTCTCAAAGAAACTTATTTGAATCACTATCAACACATTCTTTCTGCTGACTACAAGCATAAAAATAAATAAAGTGGCTTAAAGTCTCCAGTTATGCCAGCAGTCTCCTAAGACCATTCCTTCATCCCAGGAACCATAATCACCATTTTCTCATAACTAGTATTCATGGGTATTTGAAGGTGTTGCACAGACTCAAATAAGGTCTTTTTTCTTTATCTAGTCTCATGAGATTAATTATCCTTGTCAATTCAATCTGTATTCCCCTTAACAAACCCCCAAGGGGCCTCTTCCTTACCAGTCAAATAAACTTCATATTCCTACATTTTAAGGGGAAAAATTTAAGACATTGCAATGTTGTTGAGAGCCTCAGAAATAATATGACACTCTATAAGGTGTCCATTTTTCTTCTTTTTTTTTTAAGAAACCAGTCTGACAACACCTTAATTTCATGAATATGCTTTGATGTTCACTGTGAAATTTTTCCATTGGTCAAAGGAACTCTGCTTAAGTTAAAATAGTCTCAATTTTTCTTTTTCAAACAAGGAGAAAAAGGAAACTTGACACAACCAACTTGAAAACTAAGTATATTAAATGGCAGCCTTCGTACATGAAAATTATTGTATATGAGTCCCATGTTTATTTATAACAGGCAAACAGCAGTGACTACTTCAGAATTGTGTGAATAAACATAAGAGAATATGTTGTCAAAAAGTATCATATCTGACAGTTAGTAGTAGGTGTTCAGAAAATTCTGGCTCTCATTCTTTTTCCAGAATTCTTTTTTGAAATAAAACAAAAAATATAATTGAAAATATAATCAGGGAGGCTACGCTTTGACTTCTTCATCACTTCCCAGTACTTTTCTTTATTAACCTGGAAGTAATGTGAACAGTTTGCAACAACAAACTCTCAAAAGGAAAAAAAAATCAATATCTTGTCATGAGGAAAGATGAATCTTGTCAGAATCCACCTTAGAATATAGTAGGAGCAAAATTTATTTTTAAGTCTAATTAAAATTGCCAAGTCTATCTTTTTTTCTCTCTCCTAATGGAATTCTTCACCCAGGACAGCATCTACTATTACTGTGAAAATGAATTATGAAGATCTGGAAAAAGAAAAAAATAATACATATAGTAGATGAAATTTTAATGACTATGAGCATCCTTCTAAACCCTGGGAGACAAATCACTGGATCAAAAATTTGGGGTGAAACTATGATGGAAATACTTTTTAAGGAACCCACAAAGATTTCAGTTGCTGCTGACAAGGGTTATATCCCTGCCCTGACAACGAAGGTGCTTCTGCCTGAAAAATGAAGCAGCTCTCACTCAGGAGCTGAACAAGATGCTAAGTAACAAAGCATACAAGTTGGAAACAGGTTTTTCAAAAAATCTATAGAGTTCCTTATACTTACTATAAAGAGATAATCATGGAATCTATCTCCCTGATAAAATCTACATTTTATGTAGATTTTATATATTTTTATGAAAAGAATCATGTCTATTATATCAAGATCTTTCTCAACCTGTCTCTCCCTCTGAGCTACATATACAAACAAACAAAACAGTCAACAGAGGACCTAGTTTATTTCATGAAAAAGAACATTTGGTAAACTTGCCTGGTGTCAAGAAAGCAATGACAAAGTGACCAGTACAATGAATATGTTTGGACTCTAAATTTATCTTACTGGCTCCTTAACAAGTTCTGAATCATGGTATAATTTTATGTGAGTGGATAGAATAATAAGACTGAAAGATAAAAGGCAATAAGGCCAAAAACCTCGGAAGACTTTGAAAGAGAATGGAGTCTATGAGATCTCATTCATTAAATCTCATGAATCTATAGAATATTAAGGACTGGCTTGGTGCGATCTTGTGAGAAAAGCAAGAATAGACTACAGAAAATGGCATCAATTTATGGCAGAAGAAAAACTATAATCAACCAAACCAAAGACAGGCAGTCCCTCACCTGAAGTCATGTCAGCAACCTGGAAGAGAAACAATATTTTCAGGCCAAAATTGACAAGAGTGAACTTGTAGTTAAAAATAAATAAATAAATATACCTTTTGGTTAACATTTTTCTTAGTTCTTTACTTGAAAGATTATCCTAATATTAGTGGTGGGGGATTCAAGGAAACGTATAACTTTATTATATTTGGATTCAATCAATGGGCATGGTACATAAACATTAGAGGAAAGGGGTATATGTTCTAGAGTTAAAGGATTCATATACTTCTAGAAAAGGGGGCTACTTTCAAGGAGGAAGTAATAAAATCTTCTTTATTACTTTGCTTAGAATCATTACTTAATTATTTCTGCACCTCTTTATCTGCTAAGACATTCTAAACCTCTTGGGGTCTTCATTGTACTCCATGGTACCTAAAGATGACTGGATAAAATAGCTTGAATTTAATTTTATGACATCATTTGATCAGAAGGCATCTGCTATGAGTTTTGCAGTCAAATAAACTTAAGTTAAAATCAGTTTCCTTATTTATTAGCCATGCAGTATTCAGTAAATTAATTTTCCTCTCTAAACACTGTTTTCTATTCTATAGAAACTGATTGCTGTGAATAGTAAAATAAATATTTATAAAGTATCCAGCACAGTGCCTAGCAAATTATAATCATTTAACAAATAGTAGAGCTTATCATTTTATTATAAAGTACTTTAATTTTTCTTCTCACACCTATAACCCAGGTTATTTGATGCTACACATGTATCAGTCAACTAAAAACCAAAGTAAATCAATGAAAAAGAAAAGAATACCAATCCATCATACTTTTTATACATTCTGACAAGTTCCTGGCAATTGTTAGTGAGAAAAATTATGCTGCAAAGATATATCACCTTTATTATCAAAACAGAATAATATGATGTCACGGTTAGTAGAAGTTTTGCCAATAAGACAATTATACTAACACAGCGGTATTTCATTCAACCTTCAACAAAAACCTAAGAACCAAATGAATGAGTGAATAAATCCTCTGCTGAAAGAAGTAGACGCTGCCTAGGTTTAAGAAGCAAGTTAGGTAACAGAAAAAATATAACTCTAGCTCTCTAGAAGTAGATAATATTTTATTGGAATTAAAATGAAAAGTATCTGGAGTCAAAGATATAATACAGTGGCAGGGTGTTTGCTTTACATGCAGCTACCCAGGGTTCAATCTCTGGCATCCAGACATGTTCCCCAGAGGCCTGCCAGGAATGATCCCTGAGTGCAGAGCCAGGAGTAAGTCCTGAGCACCACTGGGTGTGACCCAAAAACCAAAGACAAAAACTAAGAATGAAAAGAAATCAATGACTGGCATTATTACGGCCTGTACAAGTAGCACTGCTTTTGGAATTTTGGTTTAGAATTGAAAATGAGCTTATTCTTTAGAGTATAAAGTTATATAGTCAGACAATATGGCTATCCAGGGAAAAGTAAAAGCAATCAACTTAACGTATTTTGGGCAGAACCAAGGAAATATTGAAACCTTAGTCTAAGACCTCGATTTGATCTCCTTCTAGACATTGAAAATTATTTGTGCTTGCTATTTCCCAGATGTATATAAAAAGAAATTAATTGAAATATGTGAGTGACATTGTCCAATGTCACTTTCACACAGATTATAAAATTCAAACTGTTCTTATTTTGAAAAGAGTGCTATTTAATAGCAATTTTTCCTTGCTACTTTCAATTTTTATATAAATCAAGTGATATTCTGAATTCCCCCCAAATCGTCTAGTAATACTTAAGAATTTAGTAAAGAATGATGCCACTTCTGGGAGACCTCTTTCCTTCATCATTACGAGTGACTGACACATACACAAAAGTGATGGCTAGAACTGGAGTCAGTTCTTTCACAAACACTCAGATATCAAACAATTCTCTTTCCTTATTTTCATAAAGACAGTTCTGCCCATATATCACAGTTAAAGGACAAAGTATATGATTCTCAAAAGTCAATTGATCTCAGTTATCTAAGTCTACCTTTAAATGAAGATAACAGAAATCCTTTATATGAAAAGGTTAAGCTTAGAAAAAAGTGAAAGATTTTCTGATTCATTCTAAAACAGGTTTTGGAGAAAGAATCACTAAGTGTGAAACTCCTCACCTACTGCATTTCATTGATCAAAGCATTTTGTAAAACAAGCAAATGCAGAATTTTGAGAGGTACTTAAAGGGCTTGTCTTTTGGAAGTTAATTCCCTTTGTTTAATTTATCATTGATTTCCATTCTCTTCTCCTCGCTTATAGCATCACTGGGTGCAAGGGAATATAACAAGACTCTCATTTGACCAGAATAAAGCTTAAATTGTTCATGCTCCAGATACTCACGGGAGCTATTGTGTGGGATGTGTGCATTCGATTAGATCCTATCAACACTCAGAGTGGCCCTAGTTTGTTCCCGGCTCTGGTTGGATAAGCCAGTGCTGACACTGCCCTAGCTTCTTCACACCAGCATGCTTTCGAACACGTTCTAGACTGCAAATTCCAAGGATGGATGCTTTGTAATGTTCTGCACATTAACAGAGGCAATTAAAGGAAAGAACTGCCCCCAAGACTATAGAAGGAGAAGGAAAAAGGAGTTCCTCTGGATTGCCTTTGTTCTTGGACCTCCACTAACAAGCATTCTTGAGCCCAGCTCCACTTTACCTCTTCACTCATTTCTTCTACTCATAATTTTCTTTTGGAGCTTCTCAGCAAAACTGCAGAGGTCCATGGGTCCACTCCAGTGATGCACTATGGCCTCCAGAGCTGCACCATGTTATGTCCAGGGAATCACGTGAAGCCAGGAAAGAATCAGGAACATTACCTGCAGGTATCTGCCTTATCCCCTTTACCTTCCCTCTGCTTACCCACTCTTTTAAAAAAAATTTATTTTGTTGAATCCTCCACTACCCAGCCATAGCCATGTTCCAGGCTGCTTTCCAGACACTTGGGCCGAGCCTCAGGCATGAGTGAAGCCCCACAGAACCAGGTAAAGCAGAACTCTGTGACCTTGGACTCAGGCTCAATGGGACCCAGAAACAGAGATCCTCTGCCTTCTTTCCCCAATCTCAGGTGCCCCAGGGATCATACCTAGATGACACCACTCTACCGGCGCCAGATAAATATCTCATCAACCAACCACCACTACCTCCACTATCCAGTCACTGCCACACTCCAGGCCACTTACCAGACACATCATAAGACAATTAATAACCATTTTTCATAATTGCCACACTATATTTGATGAGATTCAAATATGGTGTGAACCATGCCAACACCCATAAGGACAATTAGAGGCCACCCTAAAAGTCTCCATCCTTCTCGAAGAGCCCAGCAAGCTATCGAAAGTATCCCGCCCACACAGCAGAGTCTGGCAAGCTACCATGGTGTATTTGATATTCCAAAAATAGTAACAAGGGGCCTCATTCCTCTGACACTGTAAGAGCCCCCAATCAATACAGCAGCATTAAGAAGGATGAGCAAGGAGAGGCTGGTAAAATCTCAGGGACGAACTAGACTGCCAAAATGAAGAAGGACTAAAATGATTGTCTGTACTTTCAATGGATATATGCTGGCATTGGAAGCATCCATTGAGGACCTAATGGTGCAAGCAGAGAAGATCAAGTATGACATCATTAGTCTGACCAAAATGAGAAGGCATCGATAACAGAACGCCATTTTTGACACTGGAGAAGAACTGTTCCTGGGAACATGTGACAACAGAGGCATCAGTAGTGTCAGTGTCATTGTCAACAAGGACTTGGCTGTGAACATTGATTCATTCGAATGCCTAACAACCCTAATCAGACGATTATGCTTGAATAGATGTGACTCACTGCCGGCAGTTTCTATCTTCGTCGTCTATGCACCAACATCCAACTATGATGAAGAAGAAATTGAGAAATTCTACATGGAGCTGGAGAAGTTCTATAAAGAAGGCCACACCTCCTACAAAAACATTGTTGGTGATTTCAATGCCAAGATAGGAATGAGAAGGTTGCCCAAAGAACTCCACATCAGGACCCAGGGCCTAGAATGGAACAGACAGGGTAAGAAACTGATTTCATCATGTCGACCAAGACCATCCATGGTAACTCACAGTTCCAGAGGCTGAATCTAAATGTTGTACATGGAAGTCTCCTGGTGGACAGTTCCACAACAAAATTGACCACATTATATTCAATTGACAGTTTTGCCTGAACAATGTTGCTGTTCTCTCAAAATTCCAAATGGGATTGGACCACCATCTCCTTCGTGCAAAATTCTACTTCACAGAGTGGGGAGAAAGGACTGCAAAGTTTAAGATTAAGAAGAGAACTCCCATAATGACTACCAACTGGGAGCTCTTTGGCACTATTGTGGCAATGTGGGAAGATGCGTCATTGACAACATCGTCAAAGAATACAATCGACTGGTTCAGCACCTACAAGACTGCATGAGAAATACCGAGAGTGGGAAAGGCACAATAAGATGTCTGTCTTCGAAATCTCTTGAGCTCATTCACCAATGTGGTTTGGCATGAGTCTCAGGCAATCACAAGGTAACATCCAAGCTCGCAAAGCTGTGCAGAGGAGTGATAAAGGAAAGCCTCAAAGAGAGAAGAGCAGCAGTGTTGGCCAATGTGGCAGAAGCCAGGAAAAGTATTCTCAACACTCGACTGTCCTTTGCCAACTAGAATACCAAGATGACTGCCCTCCGACATCCTGATGGATCTGTCACATCTTCCAGAAGGGCAATGAAGAGGATTATTGATGACTTCTAGTCAGATCTCTTCCACAGCCACGTCCACCTGCCCACATACCAAATTCCGCAGGATGGATATGTCAGTCCCAACATCCTCCCTTCTGAAAGCTGACACACCATTTTCTCAGTAAAGATGCATACAGCACCTGGTCCAGACAAGGTCAGACCTGAACTCCTGAAGAATCTGTCGCCAGTACTCGTCAATACACTGGCTCGGCTCTTCACATGCTACCTGTCTGAATGCAAGGTTCCATCCCAGTGGAAAACCAGCAGGATTGTCTTGTTGCACAAGAAGGGAGACATCCATGACATTGCTGAATCTGCCTGTTGTCTATTGTCTACAAGTTGTTCACTCGAGTCATCCTGAATAGAATAGGCAGAACATTAGATGAAGGACAACTATGCGAGCAACCTGGGTTCCGAAAAGGATTCAGCATGATCGGCCATATCCACTCAGTGACCAAGCTCATTGAAGTTTTGCGAGATTCAAGATGCCATTCTGCACAGTAGAAATGACATCTATCTATATATTCATTGCAGCACTGTTCACAATAGCCAAAATCTGGAAAAACCCGAGTGCCCTGAAACAGATGACTGGTTAAAGAAACTTAGGTACACAATGGAATACTATGCAGCTGTTAGGAGAGATGAAGTCATGAAATTTGCTTATAAATGGATAGACATGGAGTGAAATGAACCAGAAAGAGAGGGACAGACATAGAAGGACTGCACTCATTTGTGGAGTATAGAATAACATCATAGGAGCCTGACACCCAAGGACAGCAGATACAAGGGCCAGGAGGATTGCCCCATAGCTGGAAGCCTGCTTCAAGAGCGGAGGGGAGAAGACAGATGGGATAGAGAAGGGATCACTAAGAAAATGATGGCTGGAGGAACCAGTGGGATGGGAGATGCATGCCGAAAGTAGATAATGGACCAAACATGATGACCTCTCAGTGTCTGTGTTGCAAGCCATAATGCCCAAAAGTAGAGAGAGAGTATGGGGAATATTGTCTGCCATGGAGGCAGGGGGAGGGTGGGAAGAGGGTGTGTAAACTCGGGATATTGGTAGTGGGAAATGTGCACTGGTGGAGGGATGGGTGTTTGATCATTGTGAGATTGTAACCCAAACATGAAACTGGTAACTATTCAATAAAGTTTTTTAAAAAATATGCTGCTCTGTCTAATATTCATTGATTTAAAGAAGGCCTTCAATTCTGTTGAGACTGACGCAGTTATCAAAACCCTAGCCAAACAGGGCTTCAAACTCAGTACATCAAGATCCTCCTCGAGTTCTATTACAGATTCACCACCAGGATCTCACCATTCTACAAGTAAGTGCTCACCGACATAAAGAGAGGGGTTCGGCAGGGTGATACCATTTCACCAAAACTCTTCAGTGCTATCCTTGAGAATGTCATGTGAAGACTGGAATAAGAAGGATTAGGAGTGAAGATAGACAGTCAGTAACTACACCACCTCCACTTCACTGACAACATTGTTCAAATTACACCAAACATTAGTCAAGTGGCACAAACGCTGGCCGACTTGGACAGCGAGTGTGGAAAGGTCAGATTGCAGCTGCATCTCACCAAAACAATGTTCATTGAAAATGAACTAGTCCCTGACGTTCCATTTGCTCTCAATGAAACAAACATCTTCGAATGCAGCAGGTATGTGTACCTGAGTCGAGAACTCAACATGAGCAGCGAATTGGCACCAGAACTGTGCAGGAGGAAGAGAGCAGCGTGGAACGCCTTCAAGAGCGCCGAAGAAGTGGTTAAGAGGACAAAGAACCTCCAGCTCTGGGCACATCTTTTCGACTCCACCATTCCTCCTGTAATAACATACACCTCAGAGACCTGGGCCCTATGAAAACAGGATGAGAAGTCCATTTATATCTCCCAAAGAGGAATCGACAGAGCTATGTTTGGAGTATCATGTTTCGCTCAAGTGAGAGAAGGAATCCAGAGTTTCGACCTCCGTCAATGATCAAGAATCAGGCAGGGACACTGTCTCATTTGCCAAGGCATTGAAAATCAGATGGGCCAGACATGTACCGTGATTTAGAGATGACTGCTGGACTAGAGCTGTTGCCAACTAGATTCCATGGGACATCAAAAGACCGCATGGCCGCCCACCTACGAGATAGTCAGACTTCTTCATCAAAACCCAACGAACAGTTTGAGGCTCTTCGTGTTCCTGGAAACAGCAGATACCATTGGGCTACACTAGCATGGGACAGGGACGAATGGAGACATTACTGCCACCCGCTCAAGCAAATTGAAAATCAAGGGGATGACAAGTGATACAAGTGATTTTATTGAAACACTGTGAGATACAGTTACAAACTTTCATGTCTGAGTTACAATCATACAATGTTCAAACACCCATCCCTCCACCAGTGCACATTCCCCACCACCAATCTCCCCAGTATACCTTTCCTTTACCACCCTCCCCTGCCTCTATTGCAGACAATTTTCCATATACTCTCTCTTTCTACTTTTGGGCATTATGGTTTGCAGCACAGATACCAAGAGGCCATCACTTTTGGTCCTTTATCTACTTTCAGCACACATCTCCCATCCCTACTAATCCTTCCAACCATCATTTTCTTAGTTATCCCTTTTCTATTCCAGCTGTCTTCCCCCCCAACTCATGAGACTAGTTTCAAACTATGGAGCAATCTTCCTGGCCCTTGTGTCTACTTTCCTTGGGTGTCAGTCTCATGTTATGTTATTTTATACTCCACAAATGAGTGCAGTCCTTCTATTTCTGACTCATTTCACTTAACATGATATTCTCCATGTTTATCCACTTATAAGCAAATTTCATGACTTCATCTCTCCTAACAGCTGCATAGTATTCCATTGTGTAGATGTACCAAAGTTTCTTTAACCAGTCATCTGTTCTTGGGCACTAGGGTTTTTTTTTTCCAGATTCTGGGTGTTGTGACCAGTGATGCAATGAACATAAAGGTACAAATGACATTTCTACTTTGCTTTTTTGCATCCTCTAGATATATTCCCAGAATACCCACTCTTAAATATGTCTTTGAGTCAATTGCAGAGGAGACTTACCATCCAAGTTGTCCCAGCTAGAAATGAAGAGCTTTTTTTGTTGATGCCATGTGCTACCTGCCTCTCCCCTGTGCCAAACTTTGAGCACTAGAAGTAGTAGCACAAAAATCTCATACAAAATATTAATTTTAGTTACAATTTTTGATTACACAGTCAACTGTCCTCCTCAAAATGTTTTTCAACATTGCATATATATTAATATTTACAAAGTCTTACAAAGTTCTAGGCAATGTATTTTATGTTTCCTCTCCAAAACATCCCAGCCAAAAAAGAAGTTAAGCAAATTGAAGTGACTGATCAAGGTCAAAAAAAATATGATAGGCAACATTCAAACTATGATTGTTCAGAATCCAAAGCCCAGGTATTTCAAAAATACCACATGCTGTTTTGTTAGGTAAAGACATAAGAAACACACACACACACATACATACACACACATTAAAGCACAAGGAATTTGTTGAATACAAGTTTCTTCTATCTAAGCTTTTCAAAAATCAAACTAAAAGAAATATTTGAAATATTTTATTTCATTTAAAAAAAGACACTGAAGAATAATTTAATTGTTGTTCAAACTTTTGATTTGTACCACTGTGAGTAGAACATACATTTAAATTAATACTGGCAATGGGATAGAATATAATGTACCTTAATTGATTTATGGATACTGTGTCTCTTAATAAGTCACAGCTAGCAATTTCCAATTTTAACCAATCTCCTTCAATAAGAGCTTGCTCAAAACACTTAACATCATTTTTGTTGAATACCTGTGGTTAGAGCAAATGTTGCCCACCACGATAAACCAATCAGCTAAGCCTGAAGTAAATGTTTTACTCAGACCACCCACATATTTTCCTCTGCCTAGTAGTTTGTCCTATAGGTCAAAATGTTCCTGCATACTTTTCCCCAAAAACTGAGTTTTGGGCTCAGTAGTAAGATGGTTATGTTATCTAGTGTATTCAATTTTATAGTTAACTCTTCATTTGCAAAAATCTTTCCTTTGTTCTTATCTTCCTTTATCTATATTCTAATCTGCATAAAAACATATATATGTTCAACTTGATTATTTAAATATTTATTTCTAAATCATGCATACCAAATATTTTAATAATGATTTCTTTTAACTCTAATTTTGATGTAATATTTTTGCTTGCTTGTACTCCAACTTCTTGGGACTGGGAATTGGGCCATATCTAGCAGTGCTCACACTTAGTGGATCTGTGCTCAGGGATCACTCTTGGTGTGCTGATGGGACCACATACAGGGCCAGAGATCAAACTGGGGTTAGCCACATGAAAGGCAAATGTCTTAACACTTGTACTATCTCTATCCCAGCATAGTTCAATTTTTATGGTAAAAATAATGCCCTACCTTCTTAGTTCCCTTAATTTTGATCAGTCTTAAATAACTATTATTTTCAAGAGCTCTATTTCACTTTTGTATATCTGATAAAATATCATCCTGGTTTATTTCTGTTAATATCACAGCATTATTTTTTCCTTTGCACAGTAATTTCCAAAGACTGTACGTAATAACTACTTAACATAATCTGAATTATATTAAATATAGGTAGCTAGAATAAGGAACGATTTGTCTCAAGGAATATGGAAAGCATTTTAGCATGTATAATTGCCAGAAACAACTTATAAAGCATGTCTTTTCTCAATTATTAATATCTGTCCTTTCCACTTGAAAAACTATTTAGATCAAAACTGCTAAAAAGGAGTATGCAGGTCAGAGAGGTGGCTTTAAATTTTTTATAATTATAATAAAATACAAAAGGAAACTTTTAAAATTAATTTAAATTTTTCATAAGTACATTAATATAAGAAAAAATAATTTTAAAGCAAACATCTAAATATTATTTTAATTCTATAAAATAATTTAAATCTTCAGTATTAATATGGAAAAATAATACATGTACATATAAAACACCGCACTTATACTCTGTTCAGACTAACCACATTTCTAGAACTTAGTGCTATGCCACCAGGGGTGATCCCCTAAGACAGAGCCAGAAGGAAACCCTGAGTACTGCCAAGTGTGGCCAAAAAACAAACAAAAAATCAGTACTATGGCTACTATATTGGATATCATGCGGTCAAATCAGTGTTCTCAACCATATGACCCATTGAAGTCATCTAGAGAGTGCTGGAAAAAAAAATAGGGGATGGAGAGATAGTTCAATGGGCTGAGTATTGGCTTTGTATCCAGGAAGTCTGGGTCCAATCCCCAGGACCACATGGTCCCCAGAGTACTGCCAGGAAGAGCACAGAGCTGGGGGTGATCTGAAAAAGAATTTTAAAAATTAAAGATCAAACAAATTTTAAAAGTTAACTTTTAGACTCTCCCTCAACCAAATAACTCAAATTCTCTGGGAGTTTGACCCAAACATCTTTTTTTTTTTATTTCCTTGATGAAATCCATTCAAATCTTGTATATTTTATGGTTTATATGTTTTATTCTCTAAAAAAAAGTTTGCCTTACTACAAACAGTGATTCTGGCTTATCTGGTACGAGTTTCATGGCTTCATCTCTCACTTTTAGAGCTATTGTCTGGTCACAGAACTGGTGACCGCAGGAGAGGAGTGGGAGTGAAGAGGAGGAAGTGTACAGTGGACTATAATGAAGGTGTGCTGGGACTTTGGTAGTGGAGTCAATGGCGTGGTATATATTTTGAAAAGATGTGAATTCTACCCCCTTAAACATATACATGTAGTTTTGTAATCTCAATAAAAACAGTATCCCATATTATCTCCATTAAGATATCAAAGTATTTAAAACCAATATATTTTATAAGAACTGCATTCTGAAAGTATGTAAAGGAATGAACATGATAACCTCTCAGTATCTGTATTACAAACCACAATGCTCACAAAGAGAAAGACAGACAGACGGAGAGAGAGAGAGGGAGAGAAAGACAGAGAGAGAGAGAGACAGAGAGAGAGAGACAGAGACAGAGAGAGAAGGAAAGTGTTGCCATAGACAGACTGGGAGGGAGAAGGGGTGCAGAAGAAAAACTGGGGACATTGGTGGTGGGAAATGTACACTCATGGAGGGATGGGTGTTGAAATATTATATAATTGAAACCTGATCATGAACAACTTCATAACTTTGTATCTCATGGTGATTCAATTAAAAATTAAAAAAGTAATTTTTAAAATTAATTTTTTGGGTGAGGTAGATTGCTTAACAAGATGGAGAGCATGACTAGTTTTTGACCCCAGATATGTGAACATGCATTTGATCCCAGGCACTTACTGCATGGTCCTGAGAGCACAACTGGTGCTGAGCTTCAATAGCTGTGACCCCAAACAATAAATCAATATTTCTTAAAGCTCTTTGTTGACCTCAACAGTCAAAGAGGACAATCATTTACCAAAATTTCCGTGAACCGTTCTAATCAATATAGGAATTCTGTCATCTGTTCATACCGTTGTCTCACAAGTCAGGTGAAACAATGGTAACACGTGTGTGAGAGATATTACAAGACATTGTGCAATTCTATGATAACTGCTAATGCAGAAATGTGAGCAAATACTCCAAGACAATAGAGAGACAAAGAGCAGCATTGCCTATAAAGGATGACTCGTGTGCGGGTCAAGAGAGACACAGTTCAAATTCTCAGCTTGGGACGGGATGATATTTGAAATGGGGCAATTGAAAAGTTATCTGTAACCTAAGTAAAAAAGCATTTTATTTTATTTTTTTTAATTAAGCTTTTATTTTTTATTTTTATTTTTTTGCTTTTTGGGTCACACCCAGTGATGCTCATGGGGTTACTCCTGGCTTTGCACTCAGGAATTACTCCTGGCAGTGCTTGGAGGACCATATGGGATGCCGAGGATCGAACCCGGGTCGGCCGCGTGCAAGGCAAACGCCCTACACGCTGTGCTATCACTCCGGCCCCCTAAAAAAAGCATTTTAATTGATTTCATGTAAACATCATTAGTCAGAAACTAAGCATTGAAAAGTTTTATAATTTAAAGGAACCAAGTGGGCATAATTTGCTTTGGTCCTGTAGCACTGTAGCACTGTAGTCCTGTTGTTCATCGATTTACTCGAGTGGGCACCAGTAACATCTCCATTTTGAGACTTGTTACTGGTTTTGGCATATCGCATACACCACAGGTAGCTTGCTAGGCTTTGCCATGCAGGCAGGATACTCTCGGCAGCTTGCTGAGAGGGACTGAGGAATCAAACCCAGATTGGCTGCCTGTAAGGCAAACACCCTATCCTCTGTGCTATTGCTCCAGTCCTACTTTTGTCCTATATATAAAAAATTAGGTATACTGAGAAAAAAAGCTTCAGTAGAAAATCTAAAAATTTTAGTATATTTTCCAAATAAAATTTATAAACATAAAACACAAATTAAAGATCAACTATTAAGCCAGTTGACTACATTGTAGATCTAAAATTTGATCAAAGCTATTCAATTACATTTTTAAAAATTTGGGGCTTATATACAGAAGAGTTCAGGGTTTACTCCTGGCTCTGGGCTCAGGACTCATCTCTGGTGGTGAAAATCCAACTAGAGTCAGGCATGTGCAAGAACCTTTACCCCTATACTCTCCCTAAATTACATTTTCAATTTTTAATTTCTATTCAGCTCTATATAGCAACATACAAAAAATGTTGTGCAGATAAAAAGCATTTTTGAGAATAGAAATTTCTTTGGGATTGGTACAGATTACAGATTTCTAAAAAATCAGTGGTGGAGTAATTTTTATCGTTAAGGGTAGATTTCATGGGAGCAAGTCAATGAAATTACATTTAAAAAGAAAAGCATAACAATTCAGGCTCATTCCAGACACATGTGTCTGTTTGTGATATGGTCTCAAAGGCTTTTGAATCTGTTCTCCTTGCACTTCCAAATATGTCTCAAGATGCTGCATTGTTGAGGAAGTTTTCTCCCACATACATCCAGTATAGCTGTAAAATAAGAATATGATTCTGGAGCCTTCCCTCTATTATTCTTCTTCCGAGGAGCATATCATTATTCTCTTAGTTGCTTAAAAATGAACTCAGAATGTTCCTCTTCCATAAAGCCCTCCCTGAATATTTCCTCTCCGTGTGTCACCAAACACACTGAAAACAAGCTATCTGTCACACATGCATCTAAACAAGCCCAAAGCAGAAAATAAGCCCAGAATGTCGCTTCAACACTGTGAGCTATTTAAGAGACACTTCGGTGTTTTCACCACGAATCTCACATTTTAGCACAATCTACGACTAATAGGAAGTACTCAATAATATCATTCACATTAAATTAAAACAAAGAAATTGACCTTGATAACGGCAGGCGGTGGTATGAAGGAGAAATCGACGCAAGAACCAAAATATTACTTTCTTGGAAGAAAACACATATGCACTAAATAATGAACACAGGGAGATTTCTTTTAGTTGCTTGTGATAGTTTGACCATAAAAGGAAAGGAAAACATCCGCAGATGTCTGCTTATACACAAAATATTTTTCTACAAATTAATAAGATTGAAACTTCCCCTGGAAGAGAGAGACATATATTTCATGATATCTATACTGAGGGATTACTGAGCAAACAAATTTTATTCTAATAGCAAAATAATTGGAGACACTATTGTGCTGGTCAGCCTGACCCAGTCTTGGAGAGTTCTGAATTAATAGACGACTTCTAAGCAAAACAAAGCTAATTGGGCCAGTAGAAATCATAGTGTTGGCCTAAAGCTCTTCCTGGAGTGTCAGAACTAAGAAGTCAATCAGAATGTGAATTGCCTCTTTGAAACATGGGTGCCACCCAAGCAGCGCTCTGGTCGTTCTTGACCAGCCCAGGTGAGTTGCTCAAGCTTGGGTGTACAAGCTTGGGTCAGGGCAGCATTGCATCTCAGTGAGGTTATGGCAGTGGTTCTTGGGGCCTCATCCATGCTAGGCGTGCTCCCCTGACCCCTGAGTGAGCTTTCTGCCCCTTAAAATTCTTTTGAGAAAGATGGACTAGTGTGGCTCTGACCCACTCTGAAGCACAACAAAGTGGGCAGAGATGAGGGGAAGAGGAGCAAAGCAACACATGGTTCATAGACTGAGTCTGCTAGTGGCAAGGTACAGTTTTAAAGCCATTCCTCTGAAAGCCCTACCCTGCCAGCCTCTCTTCCCAGGGCAGAAAAAAATAGTAGGAATTTGGTGAACGAGATTGCATAGCTACAGTGGTTAGGGCACTTCCTTAGCATGTGCCCCACCTGGGTTCAATTCCTGACACCACGTGGGGGTCCCCAACCATGGCTAGGTTTTGCTTTTGAAGCTCTTAAAACTTCAGAGTATATATCTGGAGGACCCCAGAACTGCCAGTGTGGCCTGGGTAATTCCTAGTCCCACAGGGCCTGAGCAATCCTGTATCTTCAGGCGTGGATTGAACCAATGACAAACTGGTTAAGAATAGTCAACGGGGCTCTGGGCCTCCTGAGTACCTCTTGGAAGACCCCTTAACTGACCTCTCCCCGCAAAAATGACAGTAACTCACAGGACAAAGAACTACTCCATGAGACTCCCTTATGTTACACCCACTGTTGGACCCACCCTTCCTGAGAGTCACTGGATCAGAATGTCAGGTCAGAAACATTCTCACTAGATATGGCTAAGCTGGGTGTCTGACAGTTATTGGTTTGCTTCATTCACAGTGCCAATATATTTACCCATCTATAGCTTTAAATATCTGTAGAGATTAATATGTATTACTGTTAATGTATAATAAAATATAATTACATTGGATAAAAATAAAACAAAAGAATAACCCAGAAAATTCTGTAAATTCAGTGATAACAGTAACCTGTGCCAAAATAAGAATACGGCAAGCTAAGGTGACCTACAAACTGCTTTCATTTTCCCTTCCTAGGAAAGAAATAATATAGCAATCTCAGGTACATTACATGGGTCTTGCTCCTTTATTTTTGTTTTTGTTTAGAGAATCATCTCTTCCCGTTACTGTCAAATACAACTGAGTCCCTAAAATGCCTGAGAGCACCTTTACGTGTATAATTACAAACCAGAAAGCAGCTTTTATGTTTACAAACCTGTACTTCATATGCTATTGCTTTAATTCAATTTATTGACCCGAAAATTGGCCCCAAATTCATATATAGATATAACATTCTTCTCCTCAAAGAGAATAGTGCTATTAATATCAGCTGGTTATGTCTAAACTAATAAATCATAATTTTTAAAAGTAGGTCTTAGAGAAACTGTCTTAACTTCCATGACTTCGCACTTACATATAGAGCACTCACAATAAATTCTACTTCATGTATGTAAGGGGGAACCTATAACATGCTGGATACACATGCAGATGTAAGTGTGTTTGATGAATTCAACTTATGAAAACATCTTCAGACATTTATAAATCTTATAGAAACTACTACTTTGGTTGTATTCATTAGAATCCATACATGGATTTACCATTGGGTCATCATTATGGCATAATACTACTTTCTATGATTTACTTACTAGAGAACTCAGCAATATGTAAATGCTCTAGAAATAAACACTGTGAAATCATTAAATAATGGTAAATAAAACATTTCTGTGTGCATTAGAAACTAGACCTTGAAATCTATCAACTTTAACTACATTGACTGCAAAATCTATTCACCACTTTAGGCTCTTCCTCTGCAACCTGGTTATATATGATAAATTGGACAAACTACCTGACCGCAATTATAAAATCAAGCAAAAAAAGCAAACTTTCAAACCTAGGTCTATAGAGTTTTCCAAATGAAGAAGCAGGCAAGAATTAATAGTTGATCTTTATTAATCCCTATGTACCATTATTTATTCAACCCAGGAAGCTAGACCATGGAATTAAACAGCTGTACTGTATTGCATTTTCTGCCATAAAAGTTATGAAATAATTTTAGGAAAAAGTCTTCCAAAATGTTTTTAATGCACAAATTGAGAAAGCCATCTGATCTAATGGCTTAATGCTCAGTTTATAAAAATAAGTATCTCTAAATAAATAATTTGATCAATGCTAGATTTGTGTTGGCAGATTATAGAACTCACCAGGATGGTCAAAATTAACAGGATAAAAGTCATGGTAAGGGACCAGTTTATATAGACAGGGACAATGTATATGAATGGGCAATAACATTGATAAAATTGAATAACCAAAGGAAATAATATTAGCATATTATTAAATAATAATAATAAAGGAAAACAATACTAGGACATGGTAGAACACTAATTTTTACATTTGATTTTCCTAATTATGCTAAACATAGTATGCAATTTACTTCTGTCAGCATTAATTCATGAAATATATATAATATACACACAGGCACACCTTTGTGAATATATGTATATACACAGACATATATAAATCAACGTAAATACATAAATACAAACACATATCACTGGGTACAAATAGGTGGAAAACTGAAGCCCAGAAAGCAGTTATACCAGATTCACCATTGTTACCAATTAGAGATCATCCTTAGAAGATGTACTTAACCAGTACACTAAACAACTGCTGGTCTACATTAGAGCTATGAAGGCCTATGAAGATGGCAATGTTTAAGATACTCAAATGTCAATTTTAAGGTTATAAGCAAATTTCCAAGTCTGCACAAGTGATCTGGGTTCTCATTGTAAATTGTTTGAGCAGAGGTATGGGTAGTCATAGCATCAGGGTCCACAGAACAGGAGTGTAAAGATTTATTCAAGGGGGAAAAAAAAGAGGAAATAAATCTAGGTATAAATCACTACCTATTTGGGGGGAGTCCAGTGATATGTCAGAAGAAGTTTAGAAAAAGAAATCAAAATGAAAGAATTTCAGGACTAGTATCAGTCTCTGTGTCCTCTCCCTCCCTATTTATAAAGGCATTAATCAGAGCTGAAGAGTTTTGGTGAAATGGTGTTACCCTGCTCAACCCCTCTTTACGTCAATGATCACTTCTTTGTAGAATCCTGGTGGTAAATCCATAGTACAGCTCACAGAGGATCCTGATTATTGAGTTTGAACACCCTGTTTGGCTAGGGCTTGGATGACCGCTTCAGTCTCAACAGAATCAAAAGCCTTCTTTAAATCAATGAATGTTAGACAGAGTGGCATCTTGACCTCTCTCAAAACCTCAATGAGCTTGGTCACCATGTGAATATGGTTGATCATGCTGAATCCTTTTCAGAACCCAGCTTGCTCACATGCTTGTCCTTCGCCTAGTGTTGTGCCAATCCTATTCAGGATGACTCAAATGAATAACTTGTAGATGACGGACAACAGGCAGATTGGGCAATAGTTGCCGATGTCGTAGATGTCTCCATTCTTGTACAACAAGATGATCCTGCTTGTTTTCCATTGGGACGGAATTTTGCATTCAGTCAGGTAGCATGTGAAGAGCTGAGCCAGTGTATTGACACGTACTGGCAGCAGATTCTTCAGGTGTTTGGGTCTGACCTTGTCTGCACCGGGTGCTGTACGCTTCTTTACTGATGAAATGGTGTGTCGGATTTCAGGAGGGAGAATGCTGGGAATGACATATCCACCCTGCAGAATTTGATATATGGGAGGTGGACGTGACTATCGAAAAGATCTGAGTAGAAGTCCTGGATAACCTTTTCCATTGCCCTTCTGGAAGATGTGATAGATCCATTAGGACATCGAGGGCAGTCATCTTGGTCTTATAGTTGGTGAAGGACAGGTGAGTGTTGTGAATACTTTTCCTGGCTTCTGCCACATTGGTCAACACTGTTCCTCTTCTCTCGTTGAGGTCTTCCTTTATCACTGCTCTGCACAGCTTTGCAAGCTTGGATGTTACCTTGTGATTGTCTGAGGCTCTCGCAGACCACGTTGGTGAATGAGCTCAAGAGTTCCAAAGACAGGTGACTTTTTGTGGCTTTCTCTCTCTCTGCATTCCTCACACAATCATGGAGGTACTGAACCAGTTGATTGATTGTATTCCTTGTCGATGTTGTCAATGACGGCATCTTCCCATATTGCTGCAATCGTGCCAAAGAACTCCCAGTTGGTGGTTGTTCTGGGAGTTCTCTTCTTAAACTTTGCAGCCCTTTCTCCCTGCTCCGTGAAGTATTATTTTGCACGAAGGATCCTGTTTGAAATTTTGAGACAACAGCAGCATCAGTCAGGCAAAACTGTCCACTGAATGTGATGTGGTCAATTTTGTTGTGGAACTGTCCACTGGGACATTCCCATGTCCAGCATTTAGATTTGGCCTTCTGGAACTGCGAGTTACCATGGATGGTCTTGGTCAATATGATGAACTCAGACAGTCTCTCACCCTGTTCATTCCGTTCTAGGTCCTGGGTACCAATGTGGAGTTCTTTGGGTGACCTTCTAGGTCCTATCTTAGTTAAAAATCATGGGAAATGACCTGTAGAAGGTGTGGTCTTCTTTATAGAACTTCTCTAGCTCCATGTGAACTTCTCAATTTCTTCTTGGTCATAGTTGGATGTTGGTGTGGAGATGACAAAGATAGAAACTGCCAGCAATGAACCACATCTATTCAAACATAAGCATCCGATTCGGGTTGTTAGGTATTCGAACGAATCAATGTTCATGGACAAGTTCATGTTGATGAGGACACCAACACCACCAATCCTCTATTGTTGTATGTTCTGAGGAACAGTTCTTCTCCAGTGTCGAAAACGGCGTGAAGTGTTCGATGCCTTCTCATCTTGGTCAATCCAATGATGTAGTACTTGATCTTATGCACTTGCACCATCAGGTCCTCCATGGATGCTTCCGATGCCAGCGTATGTGCATCAAAAGTACAAACAGTCAATTTAGTCCTTCTTCATTTTGGTAGCCTTGTTTGGCCCTGTGATTTTATCAGCCGTCATCCTTAACACTGCCATATTGGGGGCTCTTCTAGGGTCAGGGGAATTAGGCACATTGTTGTTACTGTTTTTGACATATCGAATACTCCACGGGTAGCTTGCCAGGCTCTGCCGTGCAGGCAGGATACTCTGGGTAGCTTTCTGGGCTTTCCGAGAAGGATGGAAGCTTTTAGGGTGGCTTCCAATCGCCATTAGAGGTGTTCCAATGGTTCATACCATATTTGAACCCCATCAAACATGGTGTGGTAATGATGGAAAATGGATAGTAAGTGTTTATGACTGGTAGTAAGTGTCCGGAAAGCAGCCTAGAACATGGCGACACTTGGGTAGTGGAAGTTGAAACTCTTCCATGTCACCCTCAAGAACATCATGCAATGACGGGAATGGGAAGGAATAGGAGTGAAGAAAGATGGTTGGCAAACTACACCACCTTCTCTTCATGATGACATCATTCTCATAACACCAAATATCAGCCAAGTGGCATGAATGTTGGCCGATTTCGACCGTGACTGTGGAAATGTTGGACTGCAGCTGAATCTCACCAAGACAATGTTCATGAAAAATGGACTAGTTCCTGATGTTCCATTTGCCCTCAATGGAATAAACATCTCCAAATGCAGCAGTTATGTGTACCTGGGTCGAGAACTCAACATGAGGAATGAATTGGCACCAGAACTGTGCAGGAGGAAGAGAGCAGCATGGAACCCCTTCAAGAGCGTCAAAGAAGTGGTTAAGAGGACAAAGAACATCCAACTCTGGGCACATCTTTTCAACTCCACCATTCATCCTGCACTAACATATGCCTCAGAGACCTGGGCCCTATGAAAACAGAATGAGAACCCTATTGGGTATTCCAAAGAGGAATGGAAAGAGCTATGTTTGGAGTATCATGTTTCACTCAAGTGAGAGAAGGAATCCGGAGTTCCAACCTTTGTTGACTATCAAGAATCAGGGACGCTATCTGGTTTGCCAAGGCATCAAAAATCAGATGGTTCAGGCACATAAAACAATTTAGACATGACCACTGGACTAGAGCTGTTACGGACTGGATTCCACGGGACGTCAAAAGACCGTGTGGCCGCCCACCTATGAGATTGTTAGACTTCTTCATCAAAACCCTGAATGAACAGTTTGAGGCACTTCATGTTCCTGGAGCGAGCAGAAGCCATTGGGCTACACTAGCATGCAACAGGAATGAATGGAGATATTACTGGCACCTGCTTGAAGAAATCGACAAACAACGGGATGACAAGTAATATAAGTGAATCAGAGCTAGTGTGTATAAGTCCAGAGAAAATTCTAAGAGGTCTATGAGCCACTGTGCTGAACACCAAGACTTCTCTAGGTTAAGGATTACCCATACTTTTAAAATCTCCACTCCCAGGTTCCAAATGCTGTGCTTCTTTTCCCAATTATTGCTATCTTCATTCCCATTCTTGTCCATTAGTAAGGCAAAAAAACCATGACAATAAGACATCTACTCAGTTCAGTCATCTGGGAAATGCCCCAGATAATACAGTACTGAGGGTCAAATAATACATTCAAGAGCTAGTCAATTTAGCAGGGGAGAAAAAAAAGAAAACTCAAATTGCTTATTTTGCATCATGCAGAGCAAAATAAAATACCATTTTAATATTGTGCTTTTTAAATAGTTGGACTGATGTTGGGTACACATAATCATATTCACCAGGCATCTCAACACTTTGTCACTTCAGTATATTATTTTTTAAACTGCCTTTTCTTTTTGGAATCAAATTTATTTGGCCCTTTGAAATGCTTAATTCCTTAATGTCAATCAGTTCTTTTCACTAAGCAAGCATGTTCTTTGTCTTTCTGTTAAATTCTCTAATCAGCTTTTGTTCAGAAACTGTTTATTTCTATCAGCAATTACAAATGCTAGATTTAACCAATCTCTCAACAGGAGATAATACAAGGAAGGACCTTGTCAGTTCACCCCTTCCTCTCAGGAAAAAAAAATACTGTATTCTGTATGTTAAAGAAAGGGAAAAATAGGATTATACTAAGATTTAGGGCAAGGGGATATCAAACCTAGGAATGGCATGTGGTTGGTCATTTGAGAGCTTTTTCCTAACTAATATAGAGAATTGTAACATAGCTGTGCTAAAAACGTTGACTATGGTCATTATGCAAAAATAAATAAAAATATTGGAGCCTAGTATATTTTGTTACCATAGTTCTGCCTTCTGGGGACTGTAATTAAAGCATATTTGGGCAAATGCAATTTTATTTGTTATTAAGCAATTATAAGCGTAGTCAGCCTTGAAAATATGACATTATTTTAGGATTATAACATAAGCCAGTCAGCAATCCAATAAGCGTTATTAGGGTCTATCTTTATTAGTAATGCTTTATATTTCTACTATAAGAGAATCCTCTATAATAATGGCTCTCAAACTTTAGGATGCATTGAAATAACCAGGAAGGCTAGTTAAGACATATTACCTAGAGTTTCTCATTCCTTAGGTTAGGATAAAACTCTAATCTTGTGTTTTGAAATGTCCTGAGGGGAGATAATGCTATTGGTCCACAGACCACCTTGCTTTCTGGTGTCACGAATCTTTATAGCCATATTACCTGAGTTAGTATCTGGCTTTTCTAGAATGTAACTTTATTTTCTTTGACAGGTTACTTCATCTAAGGGTCTGTTTCTTAATACCTGTAGATGGAGCTAACAAAAACTATCCAATAAGTTGGGTGTGAAAATTAAATGAGATAAACATTTGAAAAATTCCTAACAGTCGTCAGTTTATTATTGTTCATCAAATAACTATTCCAAGAGCTAGCTCAACAAGACTGAGCCACTGATATCAATCATCTCTACCAAGAGGCCTTTCATAAAATTCATATAATGAGGCACTGTCCACCTCAGGGATTCTAATAAAGTTCTTATTTCAGTGACTCTGAGATCCATTGTTTTTGATAGACCATTATTTTATGTGCCACTGAGAAGGAAGTTCTGCAAGCATACCATGATTAACCCATGAAAAACACAGTCAAAAATCACTAATCTATTCAATGTGATACTGTCAAAGAGGGCTCAAATGTCAGGTTTCAAATGGAGGGAACACAAAGGTTTAAAAACTGAGTTCTTGGAATTATAACAGAGCCTGATCTCATGTCATATAAATCCATAAGCTGCCTTTGAAACCAAACTATTTTCATTCTATTTGATAATACCCACACTCTAAATATAAAGAAGACCTCTGTTGTGGAGTTGTAATCACCCACATGATGAGAATGCATTAGAGCACTGATAGAACCAACCAGATCACAAGAGAGCATAGCACAGTCAGCAAGAAGGTACCATGTCAACATAGATTTTCTCCATAAATATGCATTCCAATCCTGAGGAGTTAGCAGGAGGACTTTTATGGGAAGCAAAATATGATTTATATTTAGAGGAAAAGAGAAGCGGATGGAGGTCACACACATTGCCAGCTCTTGGTTCTATTGGGTTTTATTTTCTTTCTTGATTTTTAAATTGTAGTTTGTGATATCTTATAAAAAATAGATGATATAGAGGGACCTTGGTCAAAAAATAGCAGATATTACATTATTTTATCAAGTTTATAGAGATTTCAATTTCCCTTCACTCTGAGCATCTTATGTAAAGCCAAGAGTAGTCTATAACCTTCCTCAACTTTATACTAATGTTCTCATCCACAGGAAACACATTCATTCTGTAATCCAAAATGGAAGAGGAAAATATCTCCTGACGTTTTTCTGTGAGAGATAAGAATTTATAATAATTCCAATAAGCGGTTTCCAACAGTCACCATGCAGATGAGTTAATTATAATAAGAAAATAAAACAATTTCATTTCAATCTCTAAAAGTCCATAATGTAAATTTCTAACTAAGATTGAAACAGAATTGTCGCTGCATCTGCAACTTTCCAGTTATAAAAATGACCATTTAACTCATCTTGGGACTACCCAGTTCCTTCTTTAAAATGAATGGGTACACTATAATCATTAGATTTAGACTCATTCAAAATAAACAAACATAAACAAACATAGGCCAGAGCTATAGTATAGTGGGTAGGGTGTTTGCCTTCCATGCGGCTGACCCGGGTTCAATCTCCAGCACTCTATATGGTCCCCCGGGCACTGCCAGGAGTAATTCCTGAGTGCAGAGCCAGGAGTAACCCCTGAGCATCGCTGGGTGTGAGCCAAAAACAAAAAAATAAATAAACAAAATAAATAAACATAAGATGTGTAAGTCAAGAAGTACCAAAGCTATTTTTTTAAATCCCAAATATATAGTAGTAGAAAATATATTATTAGTGATGTTTGGATTGGTACCTTATGAGAAACATACACAGACAATGAGATCTGTGCTTCTAAAATATTCTTTTGTGCCTTGGAAAATTCTTTTGAGTTCAATTTATAACAAATTCTTTTCTGTAGCCAAACGTGTCCAAAACTATCATAAAATTGTTTTTAAACTGATATTCCTAAGTAACTTCCTTCCTTCCTTCCTCCCTTCCTTCCTTCCTTCCTTCCTTCCTTCCTTCCTTCCTTCCTTCCTTCCTTCCTTCCTTCCCTTTTTGTGTTTGGACTACATACAGCTTTACTCAAGTCTTTACTCCTAGCCTGATGGTGTCCAGGGAACCATATGTAATGTTAGGGATAAATTGTGGGTCAGTCGAATGTGAAGCAAGTGTTTTACCTGCTATACTATGTCTCTGGTTCACCATGTTTCTAGTTATAATATAAATACCAGATATCATAAAACTTAATTTAAAATATTGACATAAATTATCACATGTAGAAATTATTTAATATGTATCACCTGATTAAGGTCAGCTTAAAACTAGCCACACTGGTCATAAATAATATCTGTCAAATTTAATTAGGAGCACGTAGCAATGTCTTTAGAGGAAATCAGTTCTGTTGTACTCATATAGAGGACATTACTCTCCTTTCTTTTTCAGAACCACACCTAGCAGTTCTTGGGGCTTACTCTTGACTCTGTGCTCAGAGATCAGTCCTGAACATGCACGGGGGACCATATGCAGTTCCAGGACATTAAACTAGGAACTGTGTGCAATGTAACTGTGTGCAGTTTTAACCTTTCTTCTATCCTCTGGCCCCCAAAGACAGTATTTTTTAAATTGATTCTGCCTAATCTCATACTCATGATTTGGAAAAATAAACATGATTAAAATGGTTATCTTACCCACAGTTTAAAAAATATCTACAGATTTAACTTAACTCCTACCAAAGCACCAATGGCATTTTTCAAGGAAGCAGAATAGATAATTCTCAAATTCATTTGGAAGCAAAAAGATTCCAAATAGCCAAAACAATTCTAAGAAAAAATAAGAAAAATGCAGGTATCATGCTCTGTGACCTCAAACTATATTACAAAGCAAGACTAATTAAAATAAAGTGTGATATTCAAACAAAAGTAGGCATACAAATCTATAGAACAGCAGAGAGCACCCAGAAATAAAGCCCCAAATTTATGTGTTGCTGATATATTATAAAGGAAACAAAACCATATTTTGGAAGGAAAACAAAATCATCAACAAATGACACTTGGAAAACCAAAATGCAGAATAAAAAAATGTAAAATCTTGATCTATTTAAAACTATAATTAGTTTTAAATCTATTAAAACTAAAAACAAAAATCAGTTTTATAATCTATTAAAACAAAAATTAGATTGAAGAAAAAGTGCAGGAGTTAAGGAGACTGCCTTGAATGTACCCAACCCTAGTTCAATCCTTGTTTCCACTGGATCCCTGAACATAGCCAGGTGTAGCCCTGGAGCTCCCAGCACCTGTGGTGTGGCTCAGGAGGCCCCCAGCCATTCCCCTCAGAAAGCTCTGGTTGGCTCTAGAAGTCTCTGACACCAGAGGGCCTGAGCAGCACTAAATCATCAAACCCTTGCAATGAACAGAAGCCCTTTGGGCAGATAACTGCAGGGAGTTACCCCACCCCAGGCCCCACTCCCAGCTCTGCTCTTCGACACCATTTGGGAGGTCTCTTCCCAAATCATATATAATAAAGCCATTTCTAAAATTAAATCCAGATATGTTAAAAACATGGGCATTAGACTTGAAAACATAATTTATATATTTTTTAAAAAAACACAGGCATATAAAATATATAGAAGAAGAAAAGTCCAGAATCTCTCTATCAGAGATGTGGAAACTCAAGTCCAAGTGGCAAGGGAAACACAGGCAAGAATAAACAAATGGGAGGGCGGCATCACATTTAAAAGCTTTTACATGATAAAGGAAAAAATCACAAAGACAGAAAGAAAACAACAACAACAACAAAAGCAACATAGCAACTGGGAGAAGATCAAAAACAGCCGACAAGGGCTTAAAATCCTGACTATGAAGAATTCATGTAACAATTGCAACAATCAACCCAGTCAAAACAACCTAGGCAAAAGACCTGATAAGAAATTTCTCCAAAGCCATTCAGAGGACCCCTGTGCATGAAAAGGTTTCAAAAATCAATTAATATGAGAAAAATGCAATTCAAAATTACAATAGTATTTCATATCACACCCACGAGAATGGCCTATATAAAAAAAATGTTGGAAACAAAAAGTGTTGCTTAAGATGTGGAGAGGAAAGAATCATTTCTAGTACATGATGATGGGAAAGTAAATTGATGCAGCCTCATTGGAAAACAGAACAGAAATTCACTTTTTTGAAATGGAAATTATTGGACTGGAGAGATAATGCAACAGGCAGGATGCTTTTCTCGTGTGAAGCTGGTTTGGGCTCAATCCATGGCATGCAACCTATATGGATCCGCTAAGCCCTGCCAGGAGTGATCCTTGAACATAGAGTGAGAAGTAAGCTCTGAGAACTGCCCATTATGGACTGTCCCCAAAGTTAAAAGCAAAAAATAAAAATAAATAAAAAATAAAAATTCTATATGATCCAGCATAATGCCTCCTAGACATTTATCAAAATGATATGAAAGCATTAATCCTAAAGGAAATTTAGACCTCTATGTTCTTAAGGACATCTGTTATCATTTCTGACAAATAAATCAATATAAATGCTCAACAACAGATAACCAGATAGAGAAGTTATATGTACTCAGTGGAATACTTTTGTCATTTAAAAAATTGAAATTGTGCCTTTTTAAGACAAAACAGATAGCCCTAGAAATGATTAAGTGAAATGACTAAAGAAGAAAAAAAAAAAGATCATTAGATGGTTTTACTTCTATGTGGGATAGGAATTGCTAAAGCAAAGACACTAGGAGTGACCAGAGTGACAGAGGACAGAGGTGGTGGGATTATATTGTACATTGTACAATATATTGTATATATTGTATATTGTACATACATAGAGAGAACAAAATAAAACCTTTTCAATTCCATAACATTGTAAAACGAGAGTAAGTCAAGGAAAAAACTAATATAAAATATATACTGGAAAAAAATTATGGTACCTAAAGTACTTAGATGCACAATTAATTCCTATTTTCCACATAAGAAGACAAAGATTGGGGTTTTAATTCTTCAGTTCCATTCATCTCTTCAGAACCAAACTGACTCACTTGCATATCAATTTATACATCAGTTTCTCTTTATTGAAAGGTTCTTGGTGCACCTTCTTTCCTATTTTGGCCAAAATGTGTATAACTTTCTAGAATGTTCATGATTTTGAAGCATCTGGTGATCTTAAGTGTTTTTAGTTCTTTGGAAGACATAAGAAACACTAGGAAATAATTTTAGCAGCAGTTTGAATGCTCTGATTTGTTTTAACAAAAATATTGATTATTTCAAGCCTGCTGATTAGAAGGTAGTGGATCTTTGAATGTCAAAGCATTTTAACACTGTGTTCTGTACTTCCCGACTGGACCAATAGCACAGCAGGTAGGATGTTTGCCTTACATTCGGCCAACCCGGGTTCGATTCCTCCGTCCCTCTTGGAGAGCCCAGCAAGCTACCAAGAGTATCCCGCCCGCATGGCAGAGCCTGGCAAGCTACCCGTGGCGTATTTTCTATGCCCCAAACAGTAACAAGTCTCACAATGGAGACGTTACTGGTGCCTGCCCAAGCAAAGAGATGAACAACAGGATGACAATGCTACAGTGGTACTTCCATGAGATGCACTTACAATTTCTAATAATTGTCTGAATGTTCAACTTTTCCTGAAATGAGGCTAATGTTAGGATGTTAGGGGAAGAGTTATTATTTTTCTGGGGAGAAAATATTCTAAATAGAGGATGATAGAGCAATTTTCATAGAGAAGAAAATAGTCAAGTGTCACTTTTTTTCTTTAATATAATTCTTAGGATTATTAGAATACATAAAGGCTTGGCACATACATCATCTTTATCACCTAAAGGGTATAGCTATTTAAGATATGAACATCAGCCTTGTTTTAAGTTTCTAGAATCACAGAATGATTGTTTTGTAGGTTTTGTTTCAAACTTTTACTCAACATCACAGATAAGTTAGAGGGAAAAAAACATGAAATCTGGAAAGACTTCATAAAATAGGTAGAGGGAGGAAGAGTGTATACCAAATGTCTGAATCTGGACTGAAAAATGATAAGGTAGAAAGAGACAAGAGATGAATCTAATGAAAATAGAGACAAATTTTAAATGAAGTGGTTAAGGCCAAATGACAGTTGTTTTAAACGAAACGCAAAATAGCTATTAGCAGCATTGAATGCAAGAAATCTTAGAAATTTTAGTTTACAAGAAGATTCATATGAGTCAACAGCAAGTGGAATATTTTTAAATTAATAGTTTAAAAGGTAGTATAGAATCAATAGTAGAGAAAAAGGGAGAGAAAGGGAGAAAGGAAGAGAGAGAAAAGAGAGTGAAAGGTACTAAGTAAGGCAGAAGAAGAGTAAGTACAGATTCTCTATGGAAGAAAAAAAAAGCAACAGCGTTGCTTGACCCTGTGTAGCCCAAACCACTCCTGAAATACACAGTAAATATGAACAAACTGATATATATTATATAATACAATATTTTATATATTATATAATACAATATTTTATATATTATATAATACAATATACTATATAATATTACATTATATATAATGTATGTACATATTCTTGAAGAGTGAGCTAAATATTCTTGATATCAAAGTGTCAAATCAACACATCCAACAAATTTTTGAAAATAAAGCATATTATCCTTGGGGAACTTATAATTATGTTCAAATATTCTAAGAACTTAAACGGTGGTAGTGGGAGAGAGGAGACATGAGTGTGCTGAACTCATTCCCACTCAGAACAAATCAAATGGGACGGCAAACAAATGAAAGGCACAAAACAGAACAAGTTCTCCAAAATGGAGCAGCTCAGTCAGAGAGCTAGTGACCACTCTCACCAGGAAAAGTTGGAGCACAGTACAAAAGATCCTTTGCTTCTCTTTTCCCAAACTACTTCAATTGTCAGATCTTCTCGGAAAGTCCCTCCCAAGCTAAAAATCCCAAGTCAAACTTATTCTTGAGGTATAATTTAGGCTCCTGGAAAAGATCACTGGAAACAAATGGTTATCCCTGGAGAAGTAGACTGAGTCTTAATAAAACCCTACAGGAACCCTTTATTTTATTTACACATTTGCTCCTTGGAGAACTAAAATTTCTTCCTGAGGAATGTATTAATATCTTTTTATCTTATACTATACTAGCAGACTTTGGGAAATTGCACACCGAATGCTTGAGCTTACTAAATATAATAGTGTGTCCAGCATTCTTTTGTGAGAAAGCCCTAGTCACTGCATAAATTATATGAATGGATCTGGAGCTGTACTTCCCTTTCTTCAATGGAGACTATTCCCAAAAGTAGCCTGGAACATGCCAGACATCTGCTCCAACACACAGTTCAATACATGATATTGATATGCATATTACTGGGTGAATGCTGGAGATGAAACCAAATTAACACACTCCTGAACAACTCCTCTTCCCAGACCCAGTCACAGGAAGCTGAAGGAATTTTACTATACTTGTCTTAAAATGCTGTAATCAACACACACATTTACTAAAACAGAAACCACAGTAGAGCATCCAAAAATCTTTTATATAAATGTAAGTATAATAAACTTTTTATTAAATATATTTATTGATGCTTTATTTTAACTGTTGCACTATAAAACCTTCAAAGACGTGGCTTTTTAACTTCCTGGGTATCTGTGTTTGAGTTTATCCATGTAGCCCTAATCCTGCTTTAAATGAGCAGATGTAATTATGATTTGCCATAGTATAATGATACTCAGAATTCATAAATCTTGAATTCATTCTAGCATTTACAGAGCTCTCTACTATACTAGCTCCCTAATAGAAGTGTTCATAAAGACCTTGGAAATAAGCACATCTTTATTAAAAACTAGAGATTTGACCTTGAATAGCTACCTGGTCTCCTTCCCTAAACCTCATGTGTTCCTGGCAGATCCACTCCCTTGGGCTAAAAATTAATAGATTGTTTCTAATGGCCCGGCAGCTAATCCTTGATTCTTTTACCAAGTCTGATTCTTACCCAACAAAAGCACTATTCTAGCTCATTACATATGCCCAGAGGAGGTAGGTTTTCCCAACAGCTAAAGACTTTTCATACATCCATGCTATTCAACACATTAGCTGCTAGCCACATGAGCTATTTCAATGTAATAATACATTAAGTGAATAAAACTAGAAATTAATGTTCTCTACTGTGCTAAGCATTTCAAAGGTTCAATAGCAACAGTGACGGGTATGCAGAATATTCTCAATATTCTACTGGACCAGATCCCCTTGTGGTCTTGATTTAGGCAAAAGTATTCTTGGATTTGTACAATCTTTAGCTCCCGCTAAAGAATAAAGTGGGACACTGTTTGCTCATCTCAACACTCAACAAATATAGATGCATTTTCTAGCTTCTGGACATATAACCTGCAGAATAGACATGATACCTAATATTGTGGAATTACATGCTAGTAGTAAAAGTATTATACAACAGCAAATAAGTTATAAAAGAGCATTTCAATTATGGCATTTAATGCTACATCTTAGTGTTGTTTCAGTGTAACAAAGTGATTGTGCTTTGTTCATAAGAAGTCAACTGCTTTTTCTTGATGATCTTCAGATGACAAACATTGTTGCTTTTCAAATTTTCCTGTTTAGTGAATTTTTCAGCCTTTAAAAAATATATATCTACTACTTAATTCTTGTCTATTTTTGATTCCCTCTATAAGATTTTCTAAGATTCATAGTTTTAAATTTAATATTTTGATGTAACTACTCTAAAAATGTACTCACAAATAGCACAACAAATTATTGGAAAACCCTTTTCGGAAGATCTCACACCCAACTTCTTGAGCTTGTTCTTGATCTTCAGAATATCTTTGAACTAATATATTTATTCCATTCCAAATGGACCATATAATCTAGATATCAGACTCATATCTGAGTAACTAAAACAATATTAAGAAATGGTTTAATACAATATTACATGGTTTAATATCTCAGGGGAGTGCAAAGATGGTACAGTGGGTAAGGTATTTGCCTGGTACCCTGACCCAGGTTTAATCCATGGCATGCCTGTTGGTCCCTCAAACCCCACCAGGAATGATCCCTGAGAACAGATACAGAAGTAAGCCCTGAGCACCAACAGATGTGGCCAAAAAAATGGGAGATAGGAAAAGAAGACAAGCAAACAAAAGCACATTGGTCTGTCTTTATTGTCATGGAATTGGAAGCCTTGTAGAAAAGCCTGAGGGCTGAGTTTAGCAAGGAGTAAGTCTTCTACAAAAATACCAGTATGGGGACCAGAGAAATAGGAACAACAGGTAAGGCAACTGACAATTCCTGGCACCTCATATGGTCCCTTGAGCCCTGTCAGTAGTGATGCCTGAGTGCAGAGCCAGTAGTAAGCCCTGAGCGTCAGAGGTTGTGATGAATAAATGAATAAACAAAAACACCAGACTGGAATAATTTCACATAGATTCATATAATGTACAGGAAAACTATACAAATAGAACTAATAGAAATCAAGATCCACTTTCTCCAATGATAATACAGAGTAAAATATGTAATGAACACTGTTCTGGGAATCATGAAAACCCTAAGTGTTCATGTGTAAGAAATGTACTTCTTTAAAACTGCCAAATATATTTATAAGCATAACATAAGTGAGTAGTTTTTCTGTTTTAATTTTGAGTCTCTTGCAATTTGGAGTATAATTGTATGTTAATGACAAAAGGTAGAGTCTCTTACATTGATCATGCTTGGATCCCTTCTTCAAAGTAACATCACTTGCTCTGCACTTTGCTTTGTTAGACGTTAAGGGGGTTAGGGGTCTGATATTGGGTTTCATCGTCCTATCTATTATGTGAAAGTGTCTTCTCCACTTCCATGATTTGTATGTCCTTTAAGTTTCCTTTCCTATACCACCCTGAGGAGTCTGGGAAAAACAGTTGTCTCAGAACTAGACAGAGGGAAGACAAATAAATTCTATATAGCCAATAAAAGAGCCTGTTATTCCCTTGAGAATCTACCACAGCTCCTTTTTATTTTATCTTGTTATTTTTGAAAATCAAGTTTATTTGCATGAATTTACTGCTTGAAAAAATATGGTTAAAATTTAATAATTCTATTACCAAAGAGTCTGCTTTATTCAGAAACAAGAACTCTAACCTGTGTGATCTCTGGAATAATTTTTGAATTTTCAGCTGATACACCTATTGGCTTATATGATATATTAGTACAGAGCCAGTAGTAAGTCCTGAGATTACCTCATTTTATCTAGCTGAAAATATCCTAATCTCTTACAGTTCATCTGAAGCCTTCCCCACAACACACACAGAGAGAGAGAGAGAGAGAGAGAGAGAGAGAGAGAGAGAAAGAGAGAGAAAGCAAAAGGGAAAAAGCTGTTAGAGAAAATATACTGAGTTCACTGATATAAGTAGGAGTTGTAAAAATCACAAACAATTTCAGCACATTTTGATTAATTTTATATTATAGACCTTTCCCATTTCCTCGCCACCCACACAACACCCACAGTATGTCTTTTACTACAAAAGACCGACACTAAGAGTTCGAGTTAGTCCCATAATGACTTCTGCAGGCAACTTTTGGATCATCGTCAAAAAATGAAAATCAGTTCAGCCTTTGGCCAGATGATCTAGGAGTTATTAATAATTTTATACTGGCTAGGATGATAAAAATAAATGAGTAAATCAATTAGTTGTGATTTCAAACTGTTTTTTAATATTCAATATCCAAAGAGCAAATTGCAATAAGTATATTAGTAATTAAAGCATAAATAATTAAGATTCCTTAGCAGAAATGGTTGTTACCTCTGCAAAATTATCTATTTCCTTTTATCTGAGGGTTAAATGAAATGTATACAAAAATTTAAGTCTTACTTATTATTATCATAAGCTGCCTGTGAAATAAAAGGAAAGGAAAAAAAGCTTGTCTAATATTTCTATCACATTTTATTGCAGTTTAATTAATTCTTATAATTATAATGTCCATAATACAACTAAACCAGATAATAAATGCTTGTAGTTATAAAACCCTATTTTTATTTTGATTCTTCATAATAATTATTGTTTTTGTTATCATAAATATGCTGGAGTCTAAGAAGCACTGTAGGCTTTTATATTTGTTACATTCCTTGAAGATGTTCGAAATAATTAATAGACATAATATAGGTTAGCATACATAATTAATTTCCCAAGATATGACTATACCATAGGCAATCAATGTCTAACCTAATTCTGAATACCCATTGACAGGAGCTTCAGGTTTCTGAAATTATCTTCATTGATATTTTTGTTGGTAAAACATATAAAAGACATACCATATTAGTATTCTTAACCAAGGACCACACAGTCCCCTGACCACACATGGGATACTTCATGTGAAAAACAGGTGAAAACGGCATAAGTGGGAGGACACAAGAGGTAGGACAGAGGGTCACAGGAAGGAAACAAGATCAGAAGGAGGTCAGGGTCCAAAAAGGTTGAGAAACACTGTGCTTCATCAAAGGTTGTTAGAAAATATTTACTTGTGCATTAATATTAATACATCTTCCTAACAGGATTAAACAGTAATGACAGGTAATGCTCTAAGTTTTTTATAAATATTGACTTCTTTAATACTTAAAATAACCTTATAGGTTAGGTAGTATCATTACCCCAGTTAACAGATGTGAAACTGCAGCTTAAGAGAGGCCTCCTCTTGGATGTCCCTAAGTCACAATATCAAAATCTGAACCTCAAACTCTGGGTTTCAGAGTATGAGCTCAGGTCTGTTAGCCTGCCTCCCAATATTCAAAACTTGGTTCTATATTTTTAATCTAATTTCAAACAAAGGATTGTATAGTTTTTTTGTTACATTAAACAAAAACACTTTGGGACCAAAACACTTTGGGACCAAAACACTTTGGGACCAGAACACTTTGGGACAAGAAAAGAAAAGAAAAGAAAAGAAAAGAAAAGAAAAGAAAAGAAAAGAAAAGAAAAGAAAAGAAAAGAAAAGAAAAGAAAAGAAAAGAAAAGAAAAGAAAAGAAAAGAAAAGAAAAGAAAAGAAAAGAAAAGAAAAGAAAAGAAAAGAAAAGAAAAGAAAAGAAAAGAAAAGAAGGGGCTGGAGCGATAGTACAGCAGGTAGGACGTTTGCCTTGCATGCGGCTGACCTGGGTTTGTCTCCCAGTATCCCATATGGTCCTCTGAGCACCACTAGGGGTGATTCCTGAGTGCAGAACCAGGAGTAAACCCTGTGCATTGCCAGCTGTGACAAAGAAAGAAAGAAAGAAAGAAAGAAAGAAAGAAAGAAAGAAAGAAAGAAAGAAAGAAAGAAAGAAAGAAAGAAAGAAAGAAAGAAAGAAAGAAAGAAAGAAAGAAAGAAAGGAAGGAAGGAAGGAAGGAAGGAAGGAAGGAAGGAAGGAAGGAAGGAAGGAAGGAAGGAAGGAAGGAAGGAAGGAAGGAAGGAAGGAAGGAAGGAAGGAAGGAAGGAAGGAAGGAAGGAAGAAAGAAAGAAAGAAAGAAAGAAAGAAAGAAAGAAAGAAAGAAAGAAAGAAAGAAAGAAAGAAAGAAAGAAAGAAAGAAAGAAAGAAAGAAAGAAAGAAAGAAAAGAAAGAAAAGAGAAGAAAGAAGAAAAGAAAAAGAAAAAGACTCTTGGATATCTGAAATCATCTTTTGGCTGTACCCACACTGATACCTAAGAACTCCCTACCCCCAACCTCTTCAGCTCAGGTGCCCTCCCTCTGTGAACCCAGTTAGATCCATGCTTTCTCCTGTGCTAGCTCTTTTCATGGTTTATTTTTACTGAATATTACATTATTTAAGAACAGGAAGTACATTTGTTCACGTTGTACCTCCCACCTGATAAATCTTTGCTATAAATCATCCTGGAGATAAAAATTTAAATTGATTTCTAATCAAGTCTTGGCATCTATAATAAATAGATTTCTTTTCTTTACCTATGGGACTAGTCACCTATTCCAATTTTAAAATTGTCAATTATGTGGTATTATAAATCATGATAACCTCAACAAACATGGGAAGAAAATATCAGAAATGAAGAAAATAAAATTATCAAGCATGTAAAAATAGTTTTGATGAATAAAATACTGCAAAACATTAATTAATGGATAGTCCGTTCCTATTTGACACAGAGCTTTAAAATTTTGAGGGGTCTTGAACTGAAAGAAGTGCAAAGACAACTGTAATGGACATTTCAAGCAAAATAGTCAAGGAATATTTACCAAACAACTATACCAAAGGACTTTTGGTAAACTCTTGAAGCAAACAACCTGCTAGAATATTGTTCTCCAATGAGAGATTATGTTATGTTGTGCAGAGGCTATAAAAACAACTTGTCAGTTTAGTAGATGATTTAAAACACCTTTCATGGACTATTTTAATCACTTCCAGGAAAATTCATTAGAAGTTCTTAGCATAATAATTTGAACCTCACTGTACTTTATAACCAATACAAATTATAGCATATCTAAAATATCTAATTTTTTGTAAGTGGAAAATTCTGTTAAAAAATTCCTACTAACTCTTGGAAAGTAAAATTCCACAGATAAGTGGTGATATATGTAATCTAACTTTTATATATTATTAATTATATCTCTTTAATGTGATAGATACTCTTGGGTTTACATACATGAATCACTTGTCTTTCATAAAAACTATAGATTTGGCAGTAATTCTCCAACTTATTTTAAAATTTAATGTTATATAGTTGTAAATAAAAATGGAATGGAAGAATAAAATCTTACTTTATTTTAATTCAGTTTGGAAGTTAAACCGGCTGTGCTCAGGGCTTCCTCCTGCCTCTACACGCAGACATGGCTCCTGGTAGGGTCAGGGGACTATATGGGGTACCAGGGATTAAACCCAGGTCAGTCAAGTGCAAGTCATGTACCCTTCATGCTTTGTCATTCACCCTACGCTCTAGTCCCTGGAAGAATAAAAATTTAGCTAAATGAATAATTACATATATTTTTTAATTTAGGTATTATGACTTCCAATACTGTTTATAGTAATGTTTTAGACCAATAATGTTGCTTCCACACACTCACCTCAGGATTCTCTGTGTCCTTTCACCACTATTTCAAGGTCCTTTTTCACCCCATGTCCTTAGCAAACTTTGTTAAAAGCACACTCTTGAGGTCTATTATTTTAAGACATTTTATATTCTATAGGTTTCTTCATACTCCACATATGAGAGATATTATTCAGTATTTTTCCTTCTTTTAACTCATTTGGGGGGGTATGATATATCCTTCAGTACCATCTATGTAACAGTTATCTGGAGGATTTCATCTTTTTTTTATAGCCGAGTCGTGTTCTGTTGTGTTTAGTTAACACAGATACTTTATCCTCTCACCAATTCTTGGGCACATAGGTTGCTTCCAAATCTTGAAAATTGTGAATAGCACCTTAATGAACACAGAACAGCAAAGACCTTTTCTATGTAACATTTTGTGGGACAGAAAATCAAGTAGAATTGCTGGATCATATGGAGTTCAATTCTTAATCTTTTGAGAGTGCTCCATATTGTTCTTCATAGAGCATGAACCAGATGATATTCCCATTAACAGTGGATGAGAGATCCTTTAGTTCCCCCATCCATACCAACATCTATTCTTGGGGGTAGGGGTTAATCCATACCCAGTGATACTCAGGAATCACTCCTAATATTGTTCAGGAGACCACATGGTGTTCCAGGAATGGAACCTGGTTTGGTTGAATGCAAGCCCTACCTGCAGTATTATCTCTCTGGCCCCAGTTTCTACCATTCTTGATGTGTGCCCGTTTCACTAGTGCGAAATATAAGTCTCATTGTCATTTTGATTTGCATTTCCCTGATAAATGATGAAGAGCACGTTTTCACATACCTATTTGTCATCTCTGTAGATTTCTTTGAGGAAGCTTTGCTCCGCTCTGCTCAGAAGTCATCAATGGGGTTGTTTGTTTTGATGTTGTTCAGTTTGAGGAGTGCTTTATGAAGATTTATAAAGCAACCTTCAATATTAGCCCTTTGTCAGATGTGTAGTGAGCGTATGTTTTCTCCCACTTGGTGATGAATCTATTCTAGCTATAATTTATTTCTTTGGTTTTGGGGCATCACCTGGCAGAGCTCCAGGCTTACTCCTGGCTCTGTGGACAGAGATGACTCTGAAATTGCTCGGGGGACCACGTGCAGCATCAGAGACCAAACCAGGGTCTGTCCCATATAAAGCAAGTTTCTTGAGCCCTATGATAACTCTCTACCCCTCTATTCATTTTTCCTTCCTGAATAGTTTGATGTAGTTCTGTTTGTGTATTTTTGCTTATTTTTGGGGCCAGTAGTATCCAGTTATTGAAAATGCTTATGGGTCAATATCATAGCAAGGGTTGCCTATATATATATATATATTTTTTTTTTTGCTTTTTGGGTCACACCCAGCGATGCTCAGGGGTTACTCCTGGATTTGCACTCAGAAATTACTCCTGGCAGTGCTTGGGGGACCATATGGGATGCCGGGGATCGAACCCAGGTCGGCCGCGTGCAAGGCAAACGCCCTACCCGCTGTGCTATCGCTCCGGCCCCGCCTATATATTTTTGATGATGTCATTTTATGGGTACAGATCTAATATAAAGGAGTTCATTTTGAATTAACATTTTTGAATAAGAGTCAAGATTAACTTTTTTGCCAATGTCATTTGTTAGAGACTTACCTTGCTCCACTACATGTTCCAGAAGATTAGCTATCCATAAACTTGAGGGTCTGTCTCTGTGCTATCAATTCTATTGCATTAGTAATAGAATCTGACTTTATTCCAGTACTAGGCAGTTTTTATTACTATATTTTTAAACTATGAATTAAAATGGGGGAAAGAAAAACCTCCTATCTTCTTTATCCCAGGATTGCTTTTGTTATTGAGAGAATTTTACTACTTCATATATATATTAACTGGCCCACATCCTTTAAGGATTTCATAGATATTTTTATGGAAACTGCAATGAACATGCATAATACTTTGGATAGAATGGTCATTGTCACAATGTTCAACCTTCAAATTCAGAAACCAAAGACATGTTTGCATTTCATTTTGTCTTCTACTTAATAATGATATTTTTTACATAACTCTTTAGCTTCTTCCAATAAACTAACTCCCAGGTACTTTATATTGGGGGACAAAACTGTGAATGGAATGAATTTCTCTATCTTCCACCTCTTTATTTTCATACAGAAAAGCAACACATTTCTGTGTATTGATTTTTATAGTCTGAAACCTTACTGTATAGATTTATTGGTTGTAGGAATGTTATGGTGAGTCTTTGGGGTTTAGGATTTTCTAAAAACATTAGGATGTCATGTGGCAATATTGATAATATGACATACTTTCCAATTCATATCTCTTTAATATCTTTTTCTTGCAAATCTTTTATGGCAATAACTTTCAAATTTATGTGTGTCTCTTATAAACAGCATACCTTTTCTTTTTTCTTATTTTTGTTTCTCATTCTGTTTGGGGGTCACACCCAATTATGAGCAGGGTTTACTCCTGGTTCTGGGTTCAGGAATCAATAATCCCAGTGGGCTCAGGGGACCATATGGATAGTCAGGGGCCCGCTTCACTCAAGGCAAGTATTCTAGCTGCTGGCTGCACTTTCTCTTCAGCCCATAAAATTTTCTGATCCACGCTGTGCCTTTTAATTGGTGAGTTCAGGTCACTGACATTGAGACAGATTTTTGAGATACAGGAATTTATTGAAATCATTTTGTAGATACGAGTATTTGAGAAGCTTGTCTTACTAATTAAAGGAGAGCATTTAGTGATTCTTGCAAAGCTGATTTATTGACCGTCAATTTCTTTAGCTGTTGCTGGGTCTATGGAGCTCTGCATAAACTTTTAAAGCTGAATGACAACCTAGCTAGACAGAATATTCTTGTTGAGATGATTATTTCATTGTTTGGTAGATCCAATCTTTCTCTTCCATTTTATAGCGTTTCATTTGATTTGCTGATATGAATCTTTGGGAGATTTTAATATGTAAGTTTGTTCTTTGAATTTACTGCTATCAGGATTCTATCTCTATCTTTGTCTTTTATCATTTTAATTACAATATTACTAGGATTTCTTCCATTTGGTTTCATTTTGTTTGGAACTCTGAGGTGCTTGCATCAGAATAAGTGACTAAATCCTCTCAGATTATGTGTTCTCAGTGTAATTTCTTCAACCAAAGTTTCCCACTCTCACCTTCCTTTTGCTCAGAAACTCATAATTGTGAACGTTTCACTTACAACTACAACTTACAACAACCGATAGTTTTCTGACATTGTCTTTATTTTATTTTTCCCTTCCTCTATTTTTATTGGTCATTTCCTGCATCTTTTCCTCCAGCACACCGGTGCATTCTTTGGTTTATGCCACACTGTTCAATGAGTATTTCAGTTCATCTATTGTGCTATTCATTTCAGTGACTCGTGATTGCCGTTTTCTCATATCCTCTCTCATACTTTCTCTTTCTTTGTTGCAGATATATTCTATTAGTTTTTACTCAGTTCCTTAAAAAACAAATCTTTATCATGATAACTCTGAAGTCATCATCTGAGAACTTTAAGAGTTCATGGGCTCTTGGAACCTTTCCGAACTGCTAGCTACCTTCATTTATTAATTTTTGTGGGCTCCTTGACACTTTTATTAAGTCTCCTGCACGATGAAGACTAGTGGTGAGGGTATGGTATTGTGCAGATAATGGGTAGCAATGTAATGTTTGCATTCACTAATCCCACACAGCATTATGCCGTTGCATTTATGTAACATACAACCACTGATGAGACTTCGCAGCATTCGATTTGCCTCACAGATCTAGGTGCCTCATTCTAGTTCTTTGGTTTGGGCAGCTGGCATGCCAGAACCAGTCCTTTTTATTTCTTTTTGTTTGTTTGTTTTTGGGTCACACCCGGCGATGCACAGGGGTTACTCCTGGCTCTTCACTCAGGAATTACCCCTGGCGGTGCTCAGGGGACCATATGGGATGCTGGGATTAGAACCCGGGTCGGCCGCGTGCAAGGCAAACGCCCTACCAGCTGTGCTATTGCTCCAGCCCCGACCTTTTTATTTCTTAAACCGACTCCACCTGAGACTAGGAATATGCCTTCATTCAAAGCACTATGAAGGGGGCTATGTTATTTGCCTCTTCCTTGTACTACCTGTGGCTGTTTTCCTGACACCTCAATCATTTCCCAGTATCTGCACCCAGCCTTCCTGCCAGCTTGGATCCTCCCAGATCTTTGGATCAGGTTCATGATCAGGTCTTATGCAGATAAAAATTCATAAGACTTTGAGTAAATTTATCGCTAGCTATTTTTTTTAATGTATTCTTTTATTGAATCACCATGTGGAAGTTACAAAGTTTTCAGGTTTAAGTCTCAGTTATACAATTCTTGAACACCCATCCCTTCACCAGTGCACATATTACACCACCAAGAATCATAGTACACCTCCCCCCCACCCCCACCTCCCCAGCCCCCCACCCCACCTGTATAACTGAGAAATTTCACTTTACTTTCACTTTACTTTTATTACATTCAATATTTCAACAAAAAACTCACTATTACTATTTGGAGTTTCTCCCCCCTAAAGTCGGACATGCTGAAAAAGAAGCATTTGATAATTTGTTTTCCATTGCTGAGAATGAAGAGATATGAGGTCGAGCAGCCCACTAGCGGCCGCACGGTTTTGGATTTCTGTATTTTAGTAACTAAGTCCAGAGAAATATCAGCCAGAAATTGCATCATTGCAAGTTTGTACCTCTCAGCTACTTTATATTCCACATATGAGTGCAATCTTTCTATGTCAGTCTCTTTCTTTCTGACTCATTTGACTCAACATGATAGTTTCTATGTTGATCCACTTATATGCAAATTTCATGACTTCATGTTTTCTGACAGCTACATAGTATTCCATTATGTAGATGTACCAGAGTTTCTTTAACCAGTCATCTGTTTTTGGGCACTCTGGCTTTTTCCAGATTGTGGCTATTGTAAACAGTGCTGCAATAAACATAGATATGCAGATGTCATTTCTACTATACCTTTTTGCCTCTTCAGGATATATTCCCAGGAGTGGTATTGCTGGCTCAAATGGAAGCTCAATTTCTAATTTTTTGAGAATCGTCCATATTGTTTTCCGAAAGGGCTGAACCAGTCGGCATTCCCACCAGCAGGAAGAAGAGTCCCTTCCTCCCCACATCCACGCCAACATTGGTTGCTTTTGTTTTTTGGGGTGTGGGCCAGTCTCTGTGGTGTGAGATGATATCTCATTATTGTTTTGATCTGCATGTACCTGATAGTGATGTTGAACATTTTCTCATGTGCCTCTCAGCCATTCGGATTTCTTCTTTGGGAAAGTTTCTGTTCATTTCATCACCCCATTTTTTGATCGGTTCGGCAGTTTCCTTCTTGTGGAGTTCAACCAGTGCATTGTATATCCTTGATATCAACCCTTTATCGGATGGGTACTGCATAAATATCCTTTCCCATTCTGTAGATTGTCTTTGTATTTTGGTCACTGTTTCTTTTGAGGTGAAGAAGCTTCTTAGTTTGAGATAGTCCCATTTATTTATCTCTGTTTTCACTGGCTTGGCCAGTGGTGTGTCAGCTTTGAAGATACCGTTGGCTTCAATGTTGTGGAGGGTTTTGCTGACCTTGTCTTCAATGTACCATAGGGATTCTGGTCTGATGTTGAGGTCTTTAATCCATTTTAATCTGACTTTTGTACACAGTGATAGGTGGAGGTCTAAGCCCATTTTTTTTGCATGTAGCTGTCCAGTTTTGCACATAGCTAGCTGTTTTAATCTCTTATCATGTTCCATTCATCCTCTTTGCCTCTTTCCAACCCTAAAAGTGAACTGTTCAAGCTGCTTACTGTTAGGAAGCTCCTTGTTTGAAAATTCTGGTAGAGATTTTCACTGGATGCTGACATAACTTTCTCTCTGGGATATCTCAGAGAATTTTGGGATTTGGGGATTTTGGGGGGGTGAGTTGGGGTTTAGGTTGTGTGTGTGTGTGTGTGATTTACAGGGTATCTTTTTCTGCCATCTTGGTTCCAAATAATTCTATAGTTTACTGTTATATATGTTATATATTTATATAAATATATAAATATATAACATATTTATATAAATAAATAAAATGTTATAAAATGTTATATATTTATTCTATATGTTATCTATATTATATTTTATGGCAGAAACATATGTAGGTCCATCAGCTTATATACATAGTTTGAGAGTTTCAAATAACTTTATCTTGCATTTTGCCTATTTCTCCAATTAGTTTACCAAAATTTAGTACATTGCTTTTAGCACTTAGATGTGACTGGCCATTGATTCATAGAATATGAGACCTGAACAGGGATTAGAAAACCAGTTCCTCCTAGGTCACAGCTCTTAGGGTTAATAACTATGAGTTCTGTTAATTCTCCCTATCCATGATCAGGGGATATGTCTCCATTTCCTAGTGTCCTCCTTTATTTCTTGAAGCAGTGTTTTGTAATTTTCCTTGTATAGGTCCTTCACCTCTTTGGTTAAGCTGATTCCAAGGTACTTCATTTTATGAGGTACTATTGTGAACGGGATTTTTTTAATGTCTCTTTCTTGTCTTTCATTATTTGTATATGTGAAAGCCATGGATTTTGGGGTGTTGATTTTGTAGCCTGCCACTTTACTATATAGACTTATTGTTTCTAGGAGCTTTTCTGTAGAGTCTTTAGGGTTTTCCAAGTATAGTATCATATCATCTGAAAATAGAGGTAACTTGATCTTTTCCTTTCCTATCTGTATGCCCTTGATATCTTTTTCTTGTCTAACTGCAATGGCCAGGACTATATTGAATAAGAGTGGCAAAAGCGGGTAACCTTGCCTTGTGCCCAATCTTAGAGGGAAGGCTTTCAGTTTTCCCCCATTGAGAATGATACTTGCCGTGGGCTTTTGGTAGATGGCTTTGACTATATTGAGGAAAGTTTCTTCGATGCCCATTCTGCTGAGAGTTTTCATCATAAACGGGTGCTGAATCTTGTCAAATGCTTTCTCTGCATCTATTGATATGATCATATGGTTTTTATTATTTATTTGATTAATATGATAAATTATGAAATTTGCTTATAAATGGATAAACATGGAGAGTATAATGCTAAGTGAAATGAGTCAGAAAGAGAGGGACAGACATAGAGGGACTCCACTCATTTGTGGAGTGTAGGGTAGCATCACATGAGGCTGGCACCCAAGGATGGTAGATACAAGGGCCAGGGGGATTGCCCCATAGCCAGAAGACTGCTTCATGAGCGAAGGGGAGAAGGCAGATGGAATAGAGAAGGGTCACTAAGAAAATGATGGCTGGAGGAACCAGCTGGGATGGGAGATGCGTGCTGAAAGTAGATAATGGACCAAACATGATGACTTCTCAGTGTCTGTGTTGCAAGGTATAATGCCCAAAAGTAGAGAGAGAGTATGGGGAATATTGTCTGCCTTAGAGGCAGAGGGAGGGTGGGAAAGGGGGGGTATACTGGTGATATTGGTGGTGGGGAATGTGCACTGGTGGAGGGATGGGTGTTTGATCATTGTGAGATTGTAACCCAAACATGAAAGCTTGTAACTATCTCACTGTGATTCAATAAAATTTAAAAAATTAAAAGATAACAATAATAAATAAATAATAAAAAATAAATTAAAAAACAGAACTATGAGTTCTGTTTTTTTAGGAGCTTAGGTATATCAGTAATCACACCCGTCAAAGTGTTCTCGAGTCATTCCTATTCCTTTGTTTACCCGTAATCACTTCTATGCTCCCTTCCCCAACTAGTCATTCAGCTCTTCCCCTAATCAGACTCTGTTAATTTGTAAGGTCAGAACTTGCTAGGACAGTGTACTTGTATTGTAAGTTAATATTGCCTTTCTCCACTCCTTATGTCTTTTGAATAGTTTACTTTAAAACAATATCCTTTTTGTATGGACAAAGAAAGACAGTTGTTAATATGCTTTGGTAACATGGGATTTAATTGGCTTCAAATATTATTCACTCCCGGGCATCTGCTTTCTTGACTTAAGCCTCAGCTGCCCTTACTTCCTAGCACCCTCAAAAGCAGGGTCCGACGAGGGACGGGACGGACCCAGGGCAAGCACTGAGTTGTGGGCTACCCTGGCATTGAGATGGGCCTTGCCGAAGTGCCTAATGCTTAACTATATGTTAAGAGCTTGGTCATAGACATGTCATGTCATGATCCAAAAGCAACGACGAGACTAGGACCCTGCTAGGGATAGGAAAGACTAATCTGGCCTGAGCACTGTAGTCTGAGATCAAGATGACCCCAGGAGAGCAATTCCATAAGCTTAATGCATCTCTTGCTATGTCCATACAAAATGATTAATAATATGAATACTTATATGTTAGTTGGACATGGAGAGGAGAAACACACCCATGGGATTCTGCTCTTGGGTGGGTGTCCTGCTGAAAAAGAATCTGTCCTAGAAGCAGCATCCCCTAAGGGATAGAACTTTACCCCCTATTGATTGTAACCACACCTATGTGTAAGCCCCAACCCCCTCATTCTTAGGGATTTAACTAAACTGGGCTGGGGGGTGAGTCCCAGAGCTAGTTCCAGGGCTAGTCCCAGGGACTGTCCCCGGCCAGTCGGAGTGTGAGTTCCAGTGCCAGATCTGGAGAAGCTATATCGAGATCCAGATCCAGAGGAGAAAGAGAATGAAGTAGGATGTGGGAGGGAGAATCAGAGGAGAATGGAAATGGGAATGAAATAAACTGCAACTGAGACCAACCAACCTGGCTATGTTCCTTCCTTCACCTGACTCATCATTGCCATCAGCCTCCCCCGGGTGGGGGAAGCAGCTGGACGCTGGGTGGCGGGAGAGAAAGCGCCGCTGCCCTGTGCCCTGTGCCCTGTGCGGTGAGGTGCTCCCTTCCTCGTCCCCCTTTCTTTTTCTTTTTTGTGTTTTTACACAATTGCTCACTATTTCTTTTGAGGTTCAGAAGCTTCTTATTCCAATGTACTTCTCATTTGTTTATGTTTGCATCCATTACTGTGCAGATGTGGGGAGAGAGGGACCCTCATTCATTGCTGGTGGAAATGCTGACTGGTCCAGTTACTTTGGAAAATAATATGAAATTTCCTAAAAAAAAACTAGAAATTGAGCATCTATCAACCCAGCAATACCACTTCTGGGAAGATACCCCGGGACCCAAAAACGCACTGCAGAAAAGCCATTGTGAGATTTCCTTGACTCTCTTAACTTTTGATCGCTGATTATTTTTCTTATTCAAAATTTTTAGGCTAATCTGATTATCAAGTTATAAGTTTAAAGATAACAAATTACCACTCTGCTTCTTGGCTGCCAGCTTAAATTCCTTTAACAACACATGATTATTTAAGCGTATCTCCTTCTTAAAATTTTATCATATTTTAATTCAAAATCTAAAACCCCAGTCACACGGAACCGAATTCTTCCTATTATAATACATTTTTGTTGTGATTCTCAAGTAAGCTGTTAGTTAAAGCAGGAGACAGTATCCTATACCTCATTCATATTGTTTCCAATCATCATTGGATATGCATGAATGAATCTACTGTTTCAGGGGAATGTTTGGGGAAGAATATACTACTACATAAGAAGGAAAAGGAAGCAGGCAAGTGAGAAGTAACGATTCCTAAGACTTCTTGTGGAAAATTGAGTTTAAACTTTCAGAAGAACTGAAACACTCTCTCCTTTCACTCTGCATTTTTCAATAATCACCTTTAGACCTGACCAAACTCCACTGGTTCAGTTAACAGTATCAGTCTTCTGTAACATTCAGTTTATCAACAGATTGTTTAGCCAATCAAAGAGTTACACCCAGGTCCCTACTATGTTTAAGAAAACTAATGCTTACTTTCTCTGCTTCTCTCCCAGCAGGAGGGGTCAATGTGACTCTGCCCTGCCTGGCATCACTATTTTCCCCCTTTTTTTTCCCCCCTAAGCCTATGATGCCTGGATCTACACTGCATTTAGCATCAGTGAAGAAAAAAAGCACGAAAATGAAAAGTCAATTTCTTGGGAATAGTGAAGCCAGGTTAAATAAGCAACTAAGCCCGTGCAAGCAATCACCTATCTTCATATATAAAGGGAAAACAAAGGCTTTATGTCTGAGTAAACTACTATCATAGCCAAGTGTCTTCAAATTCAGACATTGTATAAGATAGTTTTAGATAAATTCTTATTTGTCACTAACTACATAACTTTGGCAAGTTGCTAAATATCTCTAAAAGAGTTTCCTTTTATCATATGCAAATGGCTATGAGTGCAATGACCTCCACAGAAATATTTTTATTCTGAGAAATATGAAATAATATATGTTAAATAACTGGCAATAAACTTGTCACATAGTATTTTTCTCAATAAATGCACATTTAATACTAAATATAAAAACTTGGGAATGTTTCGACATTTGTTCTTTTTTCCCCCACTCCAAGCAAACTATGTAAAATTAAATATCTAGATTGGCAGAAAATTTAATAGTTTATTAAATAGTCCTCACTATATCTTTTAGGTCAAAACACTAATAATTAGGATTAACAAAGTATAAATAATCAATCCGGCTTTATCTATATCAACTAGTCACTACTATAATTTAAAATTTTATGTTATTATAATTATTATCACAGACAAATTAATTATATGCTGAGTCACAAACTTATACTGAAATGACTTACAGTAAACCCACAAATTTCACTCCCACACTCAGAAACTCATGGCACTATGACCCTTTAGTTTCATTTATTGGGTTATTTTCAAGACATCTGACCATTTATCATTAATCACTGAAGAAATCAGATTCTGTTTGTCTTTGTTTTAGTTATAAGCACTTTATCTTGACTTCAACAAGATCATCATTGTGTTTGTCTTTGAAAGCTTATCTTGCAAGGCCAATAAAAGATTCTGTTGCTGAGCCTAGAGACTTTCCATTTATAGCTTTCCATTAAGCCTCTTAAAGGTACGTATTTACTCCAATTAAATATTTAGAAGGTAGGTCCTTTATGAAATAGCGTTTTTATTAATTCAAAAAGAGATAATTATTTATACTTCTAAATTCCTTCTAATAGGATTTGAGTTAGGTATACCTAGATTAAAATTTTTTAAATAAATTCAAATATACCAAAAACCAAAAAGAGAACACCAATATAAAAATCATTACTGCTATGATTATGAACAAATTTTAGCTCTGGGCTTCCATAAGTATAAGATAAAAATAATGGAAAACACATGTGATAAAGTAATTATTATTACTTTATAAAACATCTGCAATGTACTTATGTACTAATTCTAAACATGGTCCTGATTCTAAATTTCAGAAATAATTTGTATTATGCATTCTTCTACAAGGAAAATTGAGTTCCAGGAAAATACATAGTGCTTTTGTCAAGGAGTGGTTGCTTCAATAAAAAGTTAACAGCATGATGTTTTACCAGTAATTTAAAAATGATTTTTAGCCTTAGAACTTAGAAACCTAAAAATATTATTCAGTTACTCAACATATAAAATAGATAAATAAGAAGTTCTCTAATTGAAACAGAGTTAAAGAGCCTGAAGCTACCATAATCGCTGATTACAGAATCTGGGTAAGGAAAAGGCTGTGTAGTCAATAAACTGATCATATTAGTTACAAATATAAAAATGCAAATAAAATGTCCTGCAGCTAATATAACACTTAATGGTAAAAGATTGCATGTTTCCTCCATAAGATTGCGAACAAAGCAAGGATGTCAATGCATATCACTTTCATTAAACATTATATGGTAAGTCCCAAACAGAGTAATAAAGCCCAGAAATAAAAGGCACACAGTAATAAAAGGAAAGAGTGAAATTATTTTCATCCAGGTAAGATAACAGAACCTGGAGAAAATCTTAAAAATTTACCCAAGACAACAAGCCACTAAAGCTAATAAGTTAATGAGCAAATTTGCTATATCAAAAGACAGACAAGTGATTTATACAAGGTCAATGGATAAATATTATCTTTATCTCTCTATACAAGCAACAGAGAATAAGCACTTAAGTGGCATAAAAAAATCAAAATTTTAAGGAACACACTTAACAAAATCCTTTAAAACTACAAAATAACAGGGGAATCTAAAGTTGACTTAAGGAGATTGCTGTGTACTGCATTGTACCCCAGTAACATTCAGATGTTGAAACTCTAACCTCCAACTTAAGTTGTCCCTTTGGGAAATAATTAGGTCAAAGGAATTCATAAAGGTGGGTTCTGATGATGAGATCAGTGTCTCTTTCACATCTCTTTAAGAAGATACCTGACAGCTCAAGTGTTTGCTTCTCTCTTTCTCTTTCTCTCTCTCTCTGTCCCTCTCTCTTCCCCTCTCTGTCTCTTCTTCTCTCTCTTGTGTCTCTCTCTATCTGTCTCTCTCTCTCACATATACACACACACAAATAGAAACAGAGTTTCTCTCTCTCACACATACACACACAAATAGAAACAGAGCTTCTCTCTTTCTCTTTCTCTCTCTCTCTCTGTCCCTCTCTCTTCCCCTCTCTGTCTCTTCTTCTCTCTCTTGTGTCTCTCTCTATCTGTCTCTCTCACATATACACACACAAATAGAAACAGAGTTTCTCTCTCTCTCTCACATACAGACACAAATAGAAACAGAGCTTCTCTTTCTCTTTCTCTCTCTCTCTCTCTGTCCCTCTCTCTTCCCCTCTCTGTCTCTTCTTCTCTCTCTTGTGTCTCTCTCTGTCTATATGTCTCTCTCTCTCTCTCTCTCTCACATATACACACACACAAATAGAAACAGAGTTACTGGAATCTGTAGTTCAAGAAAGAAGTCTTAATATAAAATTACTGGTACATTGATTATGGACTTCCTATCCTCTAAGACTCTAAGAAAATCAATCTATTTTTTAATCTATGCAATATTTAGTACAAATTCAGTATAATCATAATTAAATTCCCAGTAGACTCATATGATCCAGAAATTCCACTTCAAGATATATACTCCAAGTAATGAAAAACAGGGATTCAAACAAATATTTGTTTGAAATATTTGCATGACAAGGTGTGTCAGCAGTCCTTGATGTGTTACCACCAATACTCAAAAAGTTACAATAGTCTGAGCTCATCAAAAGATGAATGGATTAGAAAAATATGATGAACACACATTAGGGAATATTAATGATGATGGTTGCACATTATAAAAGAAATTAATACACTGAATTGTGTGTTTTTATATGGTCAAAATCACTTGATATATATTACCATAATCATAAAAACTTTTTTAAAAACTTGGAGCAATTTTTACCAAAAAATTTAAGATACTGAATATAAAATAAGTGCAAATATATAAATGATACAGAATAGCCAAAATCATTTTGAAAAGAAAAAATTAGAAAATTTATGTTACTTGACATAAAAATGCACAAAAATGCTACAGTAATTAAAATAACATAGGTATCTCTACAGAAGTAAACATATAGTAAATGCAGAATGTCCAGAAATGGATGCATATTCTATCAATTAGTTTTTCACAAAACTTACAAGACAATAAATTAAGAAGAGCAATCTTTTTAATATAGACCAAAAAGTCTGATTATTTATATGAATAAACTTTTGCCTCTCCCAGATAACATAGAAAATTAATGTAAAATGTATTAATTAGAACTAGATGTAAAAATAAAATCTATAAATATTCTGCACTGCAGCACTGTTATCCTGTTGTTCATTGATTTGCTCAAGTGGACACCAGTAACGTCTCCATTGTGAGACGACTTGTTACTGTTTTTGGAATATCGAATATGCCACTGCTAGTTTGCCAGGCTCTGCCATGTGGGCGGGATACTCTCGGTAGCTTGCTGGGCTTTCTGAGAGGGATGGAGGAATGAAATCCAGACTGGCTGCATGCGAGGCAAATGCCCTTACCTGCTGTATTGAAATATTCTACAAGAAAAATATTTGCAATAGCCCAATAGTAACAAATTGAGTTTTATAAAAATGAAAATCTTATTTTTCAATTTTCATCAGGAAAATGAAAAAATTGGAAACTAATAGGAGCTGAGATAAAAAATTTTATATGCATATATACATATATTTATATATACATATATCAGACTGGAGCTATAGCACAGCAGGTAGGGCATTTGCCTTGCACATGGCTGACCTGGATTCAATTCCACCATCCCTCTCAGAGAGCCTGACAAGCTTCCAAAAGTATCCTGCCCGCACGGCAGAACCTGGCAAGCTACCCATGGTGCATTCAATATGCCAAAAACAGTAACGACAAATCTCACAATGGAGACATTACTGGTGCCCGCTTGAGTAAATTGATGATCAGTGGGATGACAGTGAGACAGACAGTGCTATACATGTATGGAATGTATATGTATTTTAATTGAATTGTGTTTATATCTGTATATATATAAATATGCAGATATAAATTGATATATGTGTACTTGTGAGTTTGAGAATGAACTTTATTCAGAACTAATAACCTACAATTTAATAACAAGAAGATAAAAACCCATTTAAAAATTGTCAAAAGATTTTAAAAGACACTTTATAAAAGAAGGTATACAAATGGCCACTAAGTACATTTAAAAAATGTACGATTACATTACCAACAGGAAAATGCAAATTTAAATCACTTTAGGATTCCATTACAAGTCCATTACAATGACTAAAAATAAAAAAAAAAACTATAGCAAGTAGAAATCCTATACAATGCTGGTAGGAAAGTAAAATGGTACAGTTTCTTTGCAAGCAGTTTGAGAGTCTTCTGTAAACATCCATCTGCCAGATGAACCAAGAATTAAAGAATAATTAAATAATAAGCCCACCTTTCCAAAATACGCATATCATATGTATTCAAACAAGGTAAAAAATAAACCTGGAAAACAACCTGGCCATCCATCAATAAGTGAACAGATAACTAAATTGTGATGCAGATAGTCAATGGACTCAGCGATAAAACAAAATAGATTATACTATTGTTATACACAATGATAAGGATGAATTTCAAAAATATTCTGCTAATCCAAAGAAGATAAGCATACCCTATCAGTGCATTTATATAAAATTCCAAAGCAAGCAAAATAAATCTGCAATGACAGAAAATAGATCACTGGTTGCCCAGAGGGGTTGCAGGTAAGAGAAAGAAGTGACTTCACAACAGCAGGCAGAAACCTATTGGAATGATCGAAATGGTCCCTATGTTGATCACAATAGAGATTACCTGTGTGCAATTATTAAAAATCTATTGAACCTTACTGCTAGAGTGGGTGCATTTTATTGAATGGAAGTGCTAACTCTAAAGGGATTTAAAATGGAAATAAATACCTATATTCATTATTGAATCCACATCTGTACTTGAAGTTTGGACAAAATGAGCTGTCACAGGCAAGCTCACCCAAAGGTCAGCTGAAACGTGCCAAGGAAAAACTCTATCTCGTGCCTGTCTGGGAAATGTTCACATTCTTCTCACCCTAATGAGCGCACGACAACTACTATCAGACGCAGGACTCGGGAAATCTTTTCAAGGATCAGCTCTCCAGAGTAAGGGTTTTTAAATAAATATTTACCTATTAATAACAAGATCCATATGAACTTTCTGTTATTTCCATTTACTCTTTAACAGGTCACTAATTCTCTATCCTTACCAGGAGAAATGTGTTGAGGGCAGATTATAGCTCAAAGAGTGGAATATACACTTTGTACGCAGGAACTCAAGATTAGCTTCCCAGCACCACATGGTCCCCAAAGCACCATTAGAAAGTAATCCCCAAGCACCAAGCCTAGAGTAAGCCCAGTGCATTGATGGGAAGAAAAGGAGGGAAGGAAGTTAGGGAGGGTGGTAAGGAGGGAGGGAGGAAAAGATTCAAAATCTCAGGCTTCAACTACAGTGATTTTACAGTATCAAAATCATAACTAAAGAACTGGTTTGTGCATTTTTTAAACAAACAAAAATTAAATATATAACATTGCTAAATCTCTTAATAAAGCTCAAGAAGACTTTGTAACTCCTAATTCTAGTATTGTGCATTATGCACTGTGCACTGCCATCTAGTTGTTCATCAATTAGTTAGAGCGGGCACCAGTAATGGCTCCATCATGAGACTTGTCACTGTTTTTGGCATTATGAATACACTACAGGTAGCTTGCCAGGCTCTGCGGAGCAGGCAGGATACTCTCCATAGCTTGCGAGGTTCTCAGAGAGGGACGGAGGAATCAAACCCGGGTCGGCTGTGTGCAAGGCAAATGCCCTACCCGCTGTGCTAAATGCTAGTATTAATACTATTTTTTTTAGCATTTTGCAACATAAATTGAAGTCCACACATCTTTATGATGTGTCTATAATTGGTGATTTTAGTACAGATAACTTTCAAACTCTGCTTGAGGAATTCTGCTCTATAAACTGTGGGTCACCACTCTGCACAGTAACTGAATGTGAGGGTTGCAGAAAATCTGAATGTACGATGACCAAAACTTCATTCAAAATCAATCATGTAATAACTCTGGGGTGTTTCTGACACTGCTTGCCTGTGCTGCATTTTCAGGGGAAATGGGACTGTGAGTGTGAAAACTTGAAGAAACCGTGCTCTTAAAGCATTCACTTTCTATTTGTTGTGCCAGAGACACTTAACTTTTTTTTTTGAGAGGATTCTATCTCATATTTATTTATTTATTTTTTTGTTGATACCTATAAAACTATTTTATTTTATTATTTTTTTTATTTAAATTTTTTATTGAGTCACCATGTGGAAAGTTACAAAGTTTTCAGGTTTAAATCTCAGTTATACAATGCTCGAATACCCATCCCTTCACCAGTGCTCATATTCCACCACCAAGAATCCCAGTATAGCTCCACCCCGCCCCCTCACACCCCAAATCCCCCCACGCCCCTAGCCCCCCCACCCTAAGCCCCCCCCCGCCTGTGTAACTAATAAATTTCACTTTACTTTCATTTTAATTGCATACAATATTTCAACAAAACTCACTATTATTGTTTGGAGGGTCTCTCCCCTAAAGTCAGACCTGCTGAAGAGGAAGCATTAGATAATTTGTTTTCCACCCAAAACTGAGAGGCCGCTAAGTGTGGTCACTCGACCTCATACCTCTTCATCCTCAGCAATGGAGACACTTAACTTTTTAGAACTACAGTTAGGTTCGAAAGAGTTGATAGACAGGCTTAGGTAACAATCAAATATAAAATCAAACTCTTTACTTTCTTCAAATTATCCTACATGAAAGTAATTTTCACTTGGGGCAAATGTAACTCTTGTTCAGTTCAGACCATTTAAATACAAGTGACCTTGATTCTATAAATAGCAATATCCCAGGAAACAAGCCCCCAAAAACTATACCTCCTACAAAAGAGTGGCAAGAATTGCTTAAGGGAAATAACTCACTATGAAAGATTAAACTTCTGTGAAAGAGTTGTTAATTCTTAAAGGTGGGGTGCAGATAGGGAATTAGTCCCTTCCCACCCATACTTAAAAAAGTCAATAAAAATGGTGGATCATGAAAACGTGGTATATATACAGATCATGAAGAGGTGACTGGAGCAATAGCGCAGTGGGTAGAACGTTCACCTTGCACGCAGCCAAGCCAGCTTCGATTCCTCCACCCCTTTTGGAGAGCCTGGCAAGCTACAGAGAGTATCTCCCTGGCATGCGAGAGCCTGGCAAGCTACCCGTGGCATATTTGATATGCCAAAAATAGTAACAAGTCTCACAATGGAGACGTTACTGGTGCCCGTTCAGGCAAATCAATGAGTAATGGGATGACAGTGACAGTGAAGATGTGGCATATATACACAATGGGATACTATGCATCTGTAAGAAAGGGCGAAATTATGCAATTTGCTGCAACATGGATAGAATTGGAATATATTATGTTTTGTTTTGTTGTATTTTGTTTGCTTGTTTTTCTGTTTGGGTCACACCAGTGATGCACAAGAGTTACTCCTGGTTCTGCACTCAGGAATTACTCCTGGCGGTGCTCAGGGGACCAATTGGGATGCTGGGAATCAAACCCGGGTCAGCCGTGTGCAAGGCAAATGCCCTACCCACTGTACTATCGCTCCAGCCCCAGAATATATCATGTTAAATGGCGTAAGCCAGAAGGACAAACACAGAATGATATCAATTATATGTGGTATTTATACTAACTGGATGAGAAAATGCAATGGCTTAAAGGGGTATGAGTACATCGCCCTTGGCCCCAGAGTTAAGAGAGAAAGAAAGAAAATGAAGGGGAAGGGGAAAAGCAATGGGGGCATGGGTCAAGGGGACTCAGGTACATTGGGGGTGTTAAGGAATGATAGAGCTAAATAGCCAGACCAGAGTTAACATGAAATCAATAGATCCAAACTTTAATAATCAAACTTAAAAGGTGCTGTCAAAATGGCAGGCTGGGGTCAGGAGAGGGAAGAAGTAGGAGGGGAAACTGGGAACACTGGTGGAGTGCAGTTGGCACTGGTGGCGGGATTGGTGACAAAACAGTGTATGTCAAAAATCCAACTATAAATAACTTTCTAACTCAAGCATATTTAATAAAATAAGATTTTGTGAAAAAAGTGCCAGTAAAACCCCTCCCACAATAGAAGAAAAAGAATTTTATGCCAAGAAAATTTGCAAGTCAGAGCAATAGTACAGTCTGTAGGAGCAACCTGCCTCAATCTCCAACACCCCATATGGTCCCCTGAGTCAACCAGGAGTTATCCCTGACACAAGCCCTAAGAATGCTCAGTGTGACAAAAAAAAATGTGAGTTATATATTGGAAGTATTCTGCAGCTCAAAAACAATACATATGGTAGATTATTGTAATGTCAAATAGAAAGTTAGGTATTCAATAAAAATTGGGTTGATGGAAAATATGATCAAATCTAAACTTCAGACGAAGGTAAGTAGATTGACAATTTTCCTCAATTGTACCTGTTCTTAGTTTTGAGAATAACCAATCCAGTCTAAGTGTACATGGGTAGGCACAGGATCAGGAGAAGCAAATGCAATGTAGTAGCAAAAGAGGAACAACAATAACTGGGCAAAGAAATCCTCTTGCCCCTCATAATTAAGTCTCACCAATGCCTTAATGAATAGACACCAAGCAGTTATATCTGCATGCAATCTATTTCTCTATATTCTTACTTATGTATAAATTTATTCATTTTTAATTCCATATAAATAGACTATCTAATCACATGCATTATTAAGAAAAGGTATTCAAACTATATGAATCTAATACATTTCAATTAGGAGCAGTAGGAAGCACATACTTTTATTAGTGGTTCTTAAATTTAAAGAAATATAAGAAAATTCAATGTGAATACATTATTCTATAAACTAGATCATGATAACGTGAATTCAATGAAATAGCACAAATGCATGATAATGAAATAATAAAAATGATACAAGGAAGCAAAGGGTCAAAGGGCATCACAAATAATAAAAATTAAAATATTAAAAACCAGAATGATTATGATTAGAAACTGGTTATGATTAAAAAATACTGCTATAAAATTTTAAGGAAATTATGTTGAATGTAGAAAATACAGAAACTAAGAAAACTCACATTTATGGAAGGCAAAATAGATAATACAATAAATGCTACAGAAACTATTTTAAAATACATTTTAGTTAAACTCTAATGTTATGGGAAATAAATATATGTGAAAATGGGACATAACATTTTAAAAATGATAAACATTTATCATCTACAAAAAAGAATTCTGATAAAAGTTTTCCCAAAACTTCAAAGATGAAGAAAACAACCTTATTAACAGTTCTTGACTTTTCTACTAGCTACATATATTATAAGTATTGAGAGCTTTCTAAAATAATATTCATAAAAATTATTATTATTTCCAGGCTGGAGCGATAGCATGGCGGTTGGGCTTTTGCCTTTCATGCGGCCAACCTGTGTTCTTTTCCTCCGCCCCTCTCAGAGAGCCCAGCAAGCTACTGAGAGTATGGCGCCCACACTGCAGAGCCTGGCAAGCTACCCATGTGTATAGGATATGCCAAAAAACAGTAACAATATATCTCTCAATGAGAGACATTACTGGTGCCTGTTCGAACAAATCAATGAGCAACGGGATGACAGTGACAGTGATTATTATTTCTGGGAGGCAAAGTTTGATTCACTTTGGTTTTCTATGAATTTTCTTCTGATGCTTATACAATCATAATAACCACACATTATTTTTACAAAAGAAATACACACAGAAAAAGGAATAAAGAAAGGCCTGGGGAAAGGAGATAGAGAGAAGGTGAACATCAAGAATTTGCCATAATATTATTCTCCTAGTTACCAAATTATTGCAAAAAGAAAGAATAGGCAGGTAAGGTATGAATGATGAGAGGAGAGGAGAGAGAGAGAGAGAGAAAGAGAGAGAGAAATCACCAATCATTTGTGTTTATGACAAAACATGTGAATTCTTAGAGATATCTGCCTATACCTGATATAACAGAATTCTACTTACTATAATTTTGCCTGATATTTGTCTCTCTAATCTGAAGTATCTCTAGAAGCCCAACTGTGCAGCTGATTAAACGAGGTCTCTATTCCATAAATATTTACATTCCTCTCTTCAAGATCAGAGAAACAACTTAGTGCGCCTGTTGCTTTCCCACTTAAACAGACTTTACTCAAAACAATTGTGGGTTGTTTTCTACATCTAATTATATTCCCCACCAGATCTCTGGTAGAATGTCAATTTCTTGAAGGCAGACAACTGTGTATTGTTCCAGACAACTGTGGCTTTGCTCGGTAGGACTAAATTTTTTTCATTGTAAACTAAGTGATGGTTATGATGATGATGATATTGTTTCAATCTCCCTAAGGCCAGGCTGTGAACTATCTTGACCAGACATAATTTCCACTAAGTTGCAGATCTAAGTGACTTTGCCAAGCACAATTCTATTACAATGAGTCTCTTACAATTATCTAATAACTCCCCAATCACTCCCTTGCATTTCATTTACAGTTTTAGCAACTGGCTCGCTAGAAACCTCTCACTGCTCTGCCAGACACTATTTTTAGAAACTCAAATATTCCTTGTTCTCCTTTCCCCACTGTGCTCACCTAGCAAAACCCAAACTCTGTTCAAATCTGACTGCTTCCCACTTCTACCTCAGCAGCTGAAATTGCTGGAGAAAAACACTTACTTGGGTTACCTGATCTCATTAAACATTTAAGAAAAAAAATTAAATGAAAATTCATGTCTTAACAGAAATCTCAAGAAAAGTTCATGACCAAGCATCTCTCTTTCCTTCCACAGGAAGTCATTTTTTCCCACTTTTCAAAAAATGTACTGAAAGTAGTTTCATCAAACTCAAATCCTCAGTACCTTTCCTCTCTCTTGCCTCCCACAGTGTGCTGGTGACTTCTATTTCATTAGGAAACTAAAAACAAAAAATAATATTTTTTAAAACTTTCCTTATTTTCACATCATATTTCCCACTCGGACTGGAGGAATAGCACAGGGGGTAGGATGTTTGCCTTGCATGCAGCCAACTCGGTTTCGATTCCTCCGTCCCTCTCGGAGAGTCCGACAAGCTACCGAGAGTATTCCACCTGCACGGCAGAGCCTGGCAAGCTACCTGTCGTGTATGTGAACAGTAACAAGTCTCACAATGGAGACGTTACTGGTGCTCGCTTGAGCAAATCGATGAACAGCGGGATGACAGTGCTGCAGTGCATTTCCTACTGACAAAATCAATGACTCAATTGCCTCTGATCCATTCATTCTTGTTTTTTTTTCTAATAGGGATGAGCATTCTCTCCTTTATTCATTAAAAATACCCCTCCAAAGTGCACTGGACTCGACTCTATTTTTATTAGTGGTTCTTATTTTTGCTACTGAAATTCTACTCATTCTTCTCTGTTCTCTCCTAGTTTTCTCCTCTCAGCTGGATTATTTTCATTAGCATGAAAACATGCTATTAAAATCTTCCACCTTCTCTCTATTCCACAATTCACAAAAATTAAGTCAAAGAAATAATGGTTTCAATGTAAGACCAGACCCAATAAAATTCCTATCAAAAACACAGCAATAAATCTACTTGACATAAATCTTGGTAGTGTTTTTTTGGACATGGCAACTAAAGTATGCATAACAAAATAAAAGGTACATACATAAGACTATATCCAGCTAAAAAGCTTTGACACAGGAAAAGAAATCATCAATGAGGTAAAAAGGTAATCTAAGGAAAGGGAAAAAATTTCAAACTATATATCTACTAATATCCAAAATATCCTGATCAACCCAAAATATATAAGGAGGAATCAAACAATTCAATAGTAAAACAAATAATCCAATTTTAAAATGGGAAAGAAGCCTAAATAAACATTTTCCCAAGGAAGATATATGCAAGAACAGATACACATGAAGATGCTCAACATAACTAGTCATTAGAGAAATGCAAATTAAACCACAATGAGATATCATCTCAGGCTTATTAGAACAGTCATCAAAGAAATAATAGACTGGTGAGACTGTGGAGAAAAGAGAAACTTGTGCACTGTTAGCAGGTTTGAAATTGTCACAATCACTATGAAAAATAAAAAGGATAGTATGAAGGGTTCTAAAATATAAAATATAATATGATCTAGAAGTATTCATTGTTTATGCAACCTCTTTTTTGCTGTATACAATGAAGAAAACCTATCATATGTGACATGAATGGAAACTGAAGGTATTACACACAGCAAAATAAGGCAGAGAGATAAATACTTTGCTAGACAAACACAGAGACAGAAAGATAAGACCTGGCATTAGTAGAAGGCTTGAAGAAGTTTGAAAGAACAAATTTTCAATTGTAAGATAAATAAGTCCTAGGGATCTATTGCATTACATGTAGTCATACTGCAGTACATGTAGTCATACTGTACTACAGTTGAACACTTCTACACATATACAGTGTATATTATTTCTTTGATGACTGTTCTAATAAGCCTGAGATGATATCTCATTGTGGTTTAATTTGCATTTCTCTAATGACTAGTTATGTTGAGCATCTTCATGTGTATCTGTTCTTATATATATCTTCCTTGGGAAATTGTTTATTTAGGCTTCTTTCCCATTTTAAAATTGGATTATTTGTTTAACTATTGAATTGTTTGATTCCTCCTTATATATTTTGGGTTGATCAGGATATTTTGGATATTACTAAATATAGTTTGAAATTTTTTCCCTTTCCATAGATTACCTTTTTACCTCATTGATGATTTCTTTTCCTGTGTCAAAGCTTTTTAGCGTGATATAGTCTTATGTATGCACCTTTTATTTTGCCTTTAATTATTCAAAGAGTTCTCATAAAAAGGAGGAGGGTATCTCTCACCCTGAAAAACAAAAGCAATGTAAAGCATCTTCCTTAATCCTATTTCCACTGTAGCTTCTCTGGCCCATATCTCTGCCTCTCTTCTGAAAATGTGTCTTCTTGCTCCCTTTCCAATCAATGGACCTAAATAAAGACATTGTCTCCATCCCTCCAGTGAAGATGCTCCAAACCCAACTACTAACAATTTCTGTCTTGCCACATCTGTCTCCAAATCATATAACCTTTCAGAAATGTTAACTTAACAGTTCTCAAAATACTTCAGTTGGCTTCCAGGGAAGAGCACTTTGCTAATTTTCCTCTTAATTCCTTGGCATTTTTTTCTCAGTTTGCATTACTAACTCCTCTGATCCTCAGCAGTCACCAGAGTGCATTACTTGGCTCTTTTCTCTCTCCTTTTTTTTTCGTTTTTGATAATCTTATCTTGTTCCAAATAATATTATAATTACCAGTGGACCAATGATTCCCAAACTACCTCAATATGAGCAGCTCAACATTTCATATTCTAACCTCTGTATTTTGTTTTCAAGCTCCAGAATGTCCTCTGCTCACAAATCTCTATATCCTACTACTGACTACTTTGCACTCCCAATAGGATATCTAATAGGCCTCTGTAACTTAATGCCAAAGATAAACTTATTTCTGGGCCAGCAAGATGCCTCAAAAAGCTGAGTGTAGGTTTTTTAAATTCTCCCCAGAAATTCTCCCCAGTACCGATGATTCACTAAGCACTACTGGAATAATACTCCCAAGCACAGAGCAAGGAGCAGCTGCAGTCATAATCATCACCAGGTGTAATCCCTAAACCTCCCTCCTAAAAAAGCATTTCAAACTAGAATAATAAATGCAACCTTTGAGCACTTAATAATTTTGATTTTCATTTTAATTATTCCTATTCCACAACACTGACCTACCTAAACTATCATAAAATTCCGTGGGCTTTATCTTGAAAATATTCCAAAGCTAACATCTCTAAGCCCTTTCAAGGCTATTATCTGAGTCCAAAATATACACCCCCCCATATTCAGACAATAGCAATAGTCTAATAACTCATCTCCCTGCCTGCATTCTTGCCTCTCAAAATGCATTCTGCATTGAACAATCAAAATTTTAATTTGATTTTAAAATTTAAATAACAGGCAAATTTTCTGCTAAAAATTTGAATCAGTTAACTCTAGATTAAATTTATTGCAACACAGGAACCACTGAACCCCACATAACCAGGCCCTTTTTGAATTTTATCTCCTGCTCATTCCAGTCCAAGCAATTTTTTATCTCCACCAATATGCAAAATGTCCTTTTCTCTCAAGTCATTTATCTATGCTCTAGTCCCCATAATAGCCTCACACAGATCACTGTATCATTCAAGTCTTTCAAATGAGTCCATCATTCAAATATCTACCTCACACCAACAATGAGAATGTATCTGAATAACCAAGAGAAACACTTCCCTTCCTCTTTCCATTACTCTGTTCATTGAGTCTAATTTCTTGTCCTTATAATGCTTTATAATATCTGAATAATATGTACATTTGTTGGATTAAATATTTATGAGCTGTCTTCTCCAATAGAATGCAACTCCTTCAGACAGAAGGTCTGCTCTGTTATATTCTCAAACCTAGTGAAAATAGTACCTGCCATTTCCATAGGAAGTGCTCAAGAGATAACTACTGAAGAAATGAATGGATAAATATCCTTTGTCTGATAAAACAACCTGGTAGATTCAACTCGCTCTTGGTCTGGAAGGGCAAGTGAAATTTCAATGTAGACACTTCTAAACCTGGAAATTAGAACTTCTTTCCAGTTTGCTTGTGCTCTTTCTCACTCACCTATCACCACGATGCATACCACCACGATGAATTACTGGGTAGCTTTTTGCACATATATAATCATCCCCATCAGAGTCTTTGATCTCTGTAGATCACCTCACCCAGATATTGTAATCTTATGGGGTAAGATATAAAACAACCCACTGTGTTTTTTTTCCTCATCTCTTTTAATTGAGTTACTATGAGATACACAGTTACAAAGTTGGTCATGATTGGGTTTCAGTCATACAATGTTCCAACACCCATCCCTTCACCAATTTACATTTTCCACCATCAATGTCCCCAGTTTCCCTCTTTCCACCCACTCCAGCTTGCCTCTATGGTAAACACTTCTTTTAGGCTTTAAACCCACTGTGTCTTACTGTCTCCCTATCTCCTTTCTCAGTCCACTGTGACAGAGATATCCAGAAATTAATGGATTTCAAAAAATCTTTAGAATAATTTAAATCAATTTTAAAGTATGATAAGATGGTTAATTTTATGTTTAAAAAATTGACTAAGTCACAAGGTGTTTGTTCAGATAAAAGGTGTTGTTCTAAGTTATGACTGTCAAGGAATCTGGGTGAGATTCACATTTGAATTGATGGACAGAGTAAAGAGATCGCTCTCCCAATATGCTTCTGTCTCATTCAATGTGTTAAAAATTGGATGGAAGAAGACACTGGATAAGGGGAAAAAACTGTCTTTCTGCAAGACAGTTTTAAGCAAGAACATAAGTTTATTTTGGTCTTATACCCAGACCTTGGACTCCACCAAATTCTCTTGGTACTCAGGTTTTATTTCTTTTATTCTTGAACTAAAATTTATAACGTGGACCCTCTTGTGATAATAGGTCTTCAGACTGCAAATCTTGTGACTTCCCACCTCCATTATCATTATGTGAACTAACTCCTAATACATGAAGGAATGGAGGGAGGAAGGAAGGAAGGAAGGAAGGAAGGAAGGAAGGAAGGAAGGAAGGAAGGAAGGAAGGAAGGAAGGAAGGAAGGAAGGAAGGAAGGAAGGAAGGAAGGAAGGAAGGAAGGAAGGGAGGGAGGGAGGGAGGGAGGGAGGGAGGGGGGAGGGAGGGAGGGAGGGAGGGAGGGAGGGAGGGAGGGAGATGATATAGAGAGACAAAGGTAGAAAAAGATAAATGGAAAGATTCTTGATTGTCTAATTACTAGTACAACAACTATTGCTCTTTTCCTCATAATAAGTTCTAAAACCAACTTTATCAATGTGGACATGGCTAATCAGTGATTTTCTTTTCTTCTTTCTTATTAGTAGACCTTCACTTATTCAAGTAGCTCATCTGTGAATTGGAATCTGATAGACATGAGGTTCATTAGTGTAAAAGGCATATTTCATCCTTCCCCAATATTATTGTTTTAAATAACTCTACATTCTGTAAGATTCTATCACAGACAGAAACAATTTTAACTCCTACCTCTAGCAAATTTTAAATTATTTCTCATAGATTATTTCAGAACTACTTGTATACAATATTAATATATGATATGGGTTTATGGTGGCTATAATAGTATCTTGTACTTATAAAAATGGGTTGCCATTTTGTCTAATTCCCACTAATACTTTTAAAAATAGAGTTATGATCATTTATAACTGGCTTTAAGCTCAACATGGATGATAAAAATACAAGGTTCCCAATGCCCTTTTAAGCTCTATCTCTTAAAAAATGTTAATCTTCCCATAAGAAAACAATTTGCCCCTTAGGGTATTCTTCCATCACTGTACTTTATATTAATAACTTTTTTCATTAATTTTACTATTAACTTTTGACTTCTAGCAATGTTTTATCAGTAGTGGATTCTTTCAGACAATCATAGGGTAACATGGTAAGGATTAACATCTTAATAAAACAGAATGACTTTTTTTCATTCTTAGAAAGTTCAAGGCCAAAATAACTTCCTTAGTTAGGAAAAGATTTTTCATGGTTTCTGTAAAAATATCAAATGAAACTGTGTTTTAAGATATGTTATCAATTGTGTTTTAAGATATGTTATCAAGTAGCTCTTTAATATAACTCCATACAAGAACTAATGCTTATACAACTCCAACAAGATTAAAGGACTTAGAAGTCAAAGATACTCCATCCCACAATGCAATGTTCAAGAACTACTGTTTAAGGTCCTAACTTCCAATAGCTTCTACAGACATAATGAAGTATTTTTACAACTTTCACTTTGTCATAATTCTATTTATATTATAAAAGTGACTTTTATATTATAAAAGTAAATAAAATGCCAAGTTTTTGAATACTATTCACATTGCTTGTCATAATTGTTTCTTTTGCTTTGGTCTCAAAATTGTAACTATGAAAAAACCAAGCAAGTAAAGGAAGTCAAACTAAGAGGGATTGTCTCCAATTGCCATCTCCATTTTGATTTTTTTTGGATGTATTAACACTGAATTTAATTGTGTAGTACAAAAACTAAGTGATTTCTTTCTGAGATTCCTTATGGAGCCTCAAATATCTCACTAGGATTCTACATAATCATATCTACATTAATATAATAGATGAAGAATGTTGACTATAATCCTTCTCATCTCACTCCACTTCTCATCTGACTGATCCATATAATAATATTCCTTCTAGAAATGTCTTAGAAATTCCTGGTCATTTGATATGAAAGAACCAAATTCATGTCATGAAGGAAACAAAACTCCCAAATTTTAATTGTCTACATATTCAGGTAAATTGGTTACTTATAAATAGAGTGATTTTAAAATTCTTCTCGTTCTTCAGAATATAGATACTAAATTGTCTCCACTACGCTTGTGTAGAATATGAGGTGTTCTTTAAATTATTTAAAACTATTTACATTTTATACTGAACATAACCTCTCAGTGTTTCTTCAGATTAACAATTATAAACAAATATTTTATGTAAGTCTTGTGTATGGTTTAGAAGAGCATCTCTGCTTTAATTTAAACTTGATTTTTGAGTCAATTACTAGTCTAAAAATAACATTCAAAAATTCCAAAAATGTTTACTTTAAAAAGTCTGTTCTCAAGGATTAGACAACATCCATTTCTCCCCTGAGAGTATTAACCATATATTTATAGGTCATGTTCTATGTAGCATAAGAAAAGAGTATTTCCGTTGCTCATCCAAAAAGAACAATTGGGAAGTTAACTGTTTTGACATTTTCATAATTTCAAATATATTCTACCTACAGCTGTGGGATAAGTAATTTTTGAAAGCATTAGAAAGCATTATATAACATCTTGCATTCAGAACTGAGATTTCTGTCATCATTCTCATTTATCTTCTTCTCTTGTCTAAATTTGTGAGGCTGTTTTGAGTCATGCAGGTTTTCCTGAAGTGACAAGTAAGACCAATGATGCAGCACTTAGAAGATCTTTCTTCCATCTCTGTACAAAGACCATTTTGACCTAGATTAAAGTGAATTTCCAGACTATAACTATACCTATTAAGAAATCCATTCATTTAAATCAAGAGGTTCAATCTGATTACACTTCAAATATTACTGGAAAAATCTATCTCAATATTGAGATAATAAATTCAAAGCAAATATTAAAGAATGAATTACTTGCCAAATAAACTAATAGGGCTTGGGGGAGTAAATTTCATGTAGCATATACAGATAATGAATATGATGCATATCAGAGGCTTATAAAATGGCTTAAAGTTAATCAAATAAAACACTGAAGATCTTATATACTAAAACCCATTATCTATAGCTACCTCAAGGCGAAGGAGGAGAAGGAGGAAGAAAAGGAAGAGGAAAAAGAAGGAGGAAGAGAGTGAAGGGGAAAGAGGAGGAGGAGGAAGAGGAGAAGGGAGGAGGGGGAGGAAGGAGAAGGAAGAACTACACTGGGATCAGGAGACAGTACAGTGGTTAGGTCATATGCTTACAATGAGCCAGACCAAAGTTCAATTCCCAGCGTGACATGGTCCCCCAACTTTCATCTGGAGCCACCTCTAGAGGCCCTTGAGTACTTCTTGCTGTGGCCATGCAAGCTCTGAGTACCCTGGGGGAGAGACCTCAGTGATCCACATCAGCACAGGGCGTGGGCTGTTATATAATTTCATTTGGGGGCCACACCCAATGGCTCTCAAGGGCTAGACCTGGTTGAGTGATCATGGTCAGTCCTAGACATGCTCAAACAATGAGGTGCCCAGGATGAAAACAGCCTCCTGCATGCAAAGCATGTGCTCCAGCCTCTTTATATACTCTCCCTGCCCCATTAGTTTTTTGGTTTGGTTTTCGTTTGTAGCCATACCTGGCAGTGCTAAAGGCTTCCATGCAGCTCTGTGCTCAGGGTTCCACTCTTAGTAGAGTTTGGGGTGCTAGAAATCAAACCCAGTTTGGGGGCATGCAAGGCAAGCACTTTACCTGCTGTACTATCTCTCTGATGTTTGGGGGCCACAATCAGCAATGCCCAGGGATTACTCCTGGCTCTGCACTCAGGGATCATTCCTGATGGAGTTGGGGCCTCATATTCAGTGCTAGGGATGGAACCCGGGTTGGCCATGTGCAAGTCAAGCACCCAACTCACTGTACTATCTCGCCAGCCCCCTGGTCCATACATTTTCAATTAAATATTTAAAATCAAATTTAAAAGGAAGTGACTGTTTTCACTTTATCATAAAAATCTGAGTACTCACATTTCAACATGAATATTTAGCCCAGCATAGAAAGAAATTAATCATACTTGGATTTTTTTATCATCATAAACTTGGCAAGTGCCAAAGGTTATATTTAGTGTCTTTAATACTTCTTCAACATATCTGAGTCTCAGTTTTTCTCCAGGCAAGAAAAGTTTACCAAAATTCAATAATGTAATTTTCATCACATTAGCTTAAGTAGCTGCCTTCTATTTTCAGAAAGAACTGATTTTTCTTAGAGAATAATGGTCTCTTATTCACAAAATAAATGTAAAGTTTTTTCTTCAAGTGAATGCAGATTGCAGAGCAAATAAATTTTCAGAAAATATTGAGTCCAAACCTTCTAAAGTGGTAAGCAAAATGTCTGAATCATGAATGTGAAAAATGGTTGGACATTGGCAAGTAAATATGTATAAAGCCAATTATAAATAATTATGTACAAAATATAAGAGAAATGTCATATGCTTGAGTTAATAAATTAATTTAAATTTTTCCCAGTATCTAATTCCAGAGCAGCTTTCTATTAATTCAAATGATTGTCTTACTTACGAAGTGGTTATACCACAACCTTTAACATTTTGACCACTTATTATTTAATACAGTACAAGCTTGAAAGTTTCAAGACTGAACTCCTTAGAGACAAACTTCTCTGTAATTCAAAAATTCCATTTGACAAAGGATAATCAATCACTCAGTACATCTGACATGCTCACTCAAGTTAGAGGAGGGATAAAAAGATCCATGTGTCTACTCAATTGTCTAAAACTGTTTTAGAGTATCTATGATACTCAAAGCTACTTGTACAGGATTTAATCATAGAAAAAGAAGGAAAAGAAGAGAAAAAATAATGGGCAGGAATGAGAAGATGGGAAATAAACTGATTATTAAATAAGAACACTGAAGTCAGAGGTAACCATATAGTTCATTACTGCTTTTATTGTCATTGAGCCTTACTTATTGCCCTAGAGAATATTTTATTTTCTCATAGATTGCCTTTTAAAAGTTAATGTATATTTAATATTTTAGAGACATTTCCTTTGGGTGTCAGATTCTATAAAGTTCAATAACTTTTATTGATAACAAAAGAGCATAATCTGAAACTGGCAGCAAAGTTTTGTAAATTCCTAGACATTTTTTTCACTTTATTCTTTGGGGAAAAAGAGGCTGCCACCTCTAAAAAACAAGGATGCAGACTTCAGTAAAATAAGTTCACAGTATCAATTTAAACATGTGCATTTAATCTGAAAACACACATGGAATGCACAACTTCAGGTTTAATTATATAAATTAAAATCATAGGGGAAAGTTCCTATCCTCAAATAGAGAGCTTTCAACTTTTGGTTGATGTATACATCTCACTGAGGATGAGCAATGATGGAATGCTACAGTCTATCTTTTGAATTACAGGCATTTGTACCCTTCTCTTCCCCCCTCATTTTATATGAAACCTGTGAGAACTTTGACAACAATCTATTCTGCAGTTAGAAAGGATGATAATGTTTTAGTATGAAAATAGATGTAATGCTCAACTCTTATGAGGAAAATTTATATCTGATTTACAAAAGGCACAGTTTTTAAAAAGGTTTGTACCATATGTACTCACATATCACTATTTTAGAAAATAACAGTCTTAAGGAAGACTTTCTTCAAATTTTAAATTCTGTGTGACAGTATTCTCTGTGCCATCTTGGCATAAATTACTGTTCCTCTGCATTTTAAGCCAATGGTGCAACTGGCATGAATGCCATGACTAATCCAACCTTACACCAGTACTAACTGCTTACCTCCAAACAAAAAGACTCTAAATCACATAGCTAAACTGCCAAATATCAGTAGCCTGTGAATAAACTTGAACTCTCCCATGACTTCATCTCAATCAATAGTATAGAAGGAGAGGTAACAGTTGATGTCAAAAAATCTTAGCCCAGCATTCATCCATTTTCACAATCATTTCTCCAGATTTAGGGGTCAATTCCAGTATAGCACATAAGGAAACGATGGGTCCAAATTCTAATCCCCTATCCAAATCCATCTCAAGTCTATTACCGCAGTGCCAGTATCTGGATCCAGGCGGCCCTGCTATAGAGAGTTCTCAGTTGGTCCAGAGTTCTAGCATCTGCAGTCTTTCCTGTCTCGTCATTCACATAGTACTCCAGGTGCTATATTCGGGAGTGGAAACGACAAAATATTCTTTTTTTTTTCTTTTTGGGTCACACCTGGCGATGCTTAGGGGTTACTCCTGGCTCTACATTCAGGAATTACTCCTGGCGGTGCTCAAAGGACCATATGGGATGCTGGGAATCGAACCAGGGTTGACCGCGTGCAAGGCAAACACCCTACCCGCTGTGCTATCACTCCAGCCCCCAACAAAATGTTCCTGAAGTAAAAATGTTCACCAATTCCTGCAACTTTAGCTTTCATGCCTTCTATGGCATCTTCATCTACTTTTGCTTCCATTGCAAGTGAAAACACAGGGTTTTTTTATTCTTAACGTGAAAAAAGTCACACTATTCTATAATTGCAGCCATTTGGGTCTTCAATTCTACTTAAATAGCATTTTACTGTCTCTGCTGTAGTAATAAAAGCTTTTGCTTTTTCTTCTTGCAATGTTTTTCCTTTAGTTCTTGCTACAGTTCCTGTGATGGTCTTGGATTGCTGGTTTCTTTAATTAACTTCTCACCGCATAGGATCACTGGAGTTGCCTGCTAATTGGAAATGAATACCTCAAAAGTAATTTTTTACCATAAAGCTATTTTTAGTACTCCATAAGTTATGCCATTTCTCTCTTATTTCTCCCATTTGTTAAGTTAAGGGGATGCCGTTGTCTCAAGAAAGAATAAAAAGTAACTTCCTATGAGAAATCCAAGATCTTCTTGAAGGTTTGGGTGCTGTCATTAGTTTCCTCTTATTTAAATCTGTGGCAACCAACTTTCTTGCAACCAGAAACAGAAACACTGATCACATACTCTGTGGGGAGTGAAGAAGCAAAAGCAGCAAAACCACTGAGGGCAACAATGCCCGTGCAGTTTCCCCAGTTGTTTTCACTAAGAGTTTTCTGTAGTTTGGTTTTCAACAGTGAGAAGGATCTGTTCTCTGCTCAGAGGCTCCAGACAGCAAATTCATGAAGATTGACACTGCAGAAATACAATTCGGGTAAATCTGGCCAGAAATACTTCAAATTCATTACACTACTGTTTAATTAATTTTAGTCATTGCACATGCAGAAACATTATTATTGCCAAATATTTTTGCAATGCACACATACACAACTCAACATGGGTTCACAATGTACAGAGTACAAAGTAGGGAGTTAATCTACAAAGGAGAAATCAGAACTGCTGTCTATGGACCAAAGGAAAGATTTCTAAGCAAGGATACTTAAACTGGTATAATGGTTATACTAGTATAATGGTTCATTGGGGGTAAAAGTCCACACTGGGGGAAAATGATACAGAGTGTGCAGCTTTGGGCCATCTTCCATGGATTTCAGATGATCAACAATTTAACAACCAGTTAACACAATTCCTGAAAAGTGAACAACCAGAACTGTAAAGCTCATGCCAGTTCTACATCACTAGAAGAAACAATTTGCTTTAAATATTATTTTTCCCCGAGAAACAACTCAGTCCCAACAAGAGGCATTGCTAAAGGAAGGTCAGGCACATAAAACTCACAATCAATTCTTCTCTTTGTGGAGCTTATACCTCAGCAACATAAAAACAAAAATTACTTGCAAGGCAGCATACTTACAAGTACAAATTGACTTAAAGCAAACTGACATCTAAGCACCTGGGACAGAAGGGAAATGAATACAGCAGCCCAGATCATAGGGTGGCTGAAAGGCCCAAATTAGATTACGAATGAGAAGATTCATGGTGTATTAGAGACCTCTCCAGAAACGTAAAGGATCATTCCTCAGAGTACAGTGGGGCTAATCAGACAAAGCAACATCTGGGCTCCCAACACGGTAATTGATGATAACAAAGTCAAAGACAGAAAGGCATGATGCCCAGGAACCCTGGAAAGACATTGCAGCAGAAAACCCGGTGACCTCAAACTCAATGTTTATTGCATTCAAAAACCAAAGAATTTCCAACCACACCACCATTGTTTTTCTAACCTGTTCAATATACCCTCATAACCAAGATTTTACTTCCGCTCATGCTTTAAGTTGTCTCTGCCTGACTGTCATTAAAAGGAATGCTTTCTTCATAATATTTAGGATAGAGACCCAAATGATCTTGAAAACGGATCTCAAATTTACAAGCTGACCATGATTTATTAGGTTAGAAATATGACCTATAGGAATGAATTCTGACAGTATCACTTGGGAGCTATGTGTTTTAATGCAAGTAAGTTCAGCTTTCAGTTTCTCAATTTCCTAATCTCTATGTGGAGCTTATCATTGCATTTTGGAAGGGGAGGGGGCTTCCCCTGGCAGTATCCAGGGCTTACTCTAGGCAATCTGATCATGACCGGCAAGGCTGCGGGTACTCTGTGGATGCTGAGAATCCACTGAGCTCAGCTGTGTGTAAAACAAGAGCCCTACCTGCTGTACTATTTTGGCACCAGATTTTATCATTGTTTATCCAAAATTTGGTTTTTCATATTAACCAAACAAAAGCATATAAATTATGGAGTACAATGCCAAGCACACCTTTCATTAAATGAGATATATTAAAATAGCGAAGATGCATTTTTTCCCACACTTAAGATGCCAACTTCACTTTAAGATATACTTTTTGGGGCCAGAGCGATAGTACATTGGCCATGTACTCAGCCAACCCAGCTTCCATTCCAGCATCCCATGTGGTGATCTGAGTACCACCAGGAGTCATTCCTGAGTTCATAGCCAGGGGTAACTTCTGAGAATCACTGGATTTGACCCATAAAGCCAACTTATATTCATGTATTTATATATATATGTGCTTTTTTTGTGATTTGAAATCATTAATCAGTAACAAGAAAGTTGCTACGTATTTTATGCCATCCAGCATGGGGAAGGAAAGAGAGAAAGAGAGAGAGACACAAAGAAAAGAAAGAAAGATTGTATAGAATAACATCACATGAGGCTGTAGATACAAGGACAGTAGATACAAGGGCCAGGAGGATTGGCCCATAGCTGGAAGCCTGCTTCATGAGCGGAGGGGAGAAGGCAGATGGAATAGAGAAGGGATCACTAAGAAAATGATGGCTGGAGAATCAGTGGGGATGGGAGATGTGTGCTGAAAGTAGATAATGGACCAAACATGATGACCTCTCAGTGTCTGTGTTGCAAGCCATGATGCCCAAAAGTAGAGAGAAAGTATAGAGAATATTGTCTGCCATGGAGGCAGGGGGAGAGTGGGAAAGGGGTGATATACCGGGGATATTAGTGGTGAGGAATGTGCACCAGTGGAGGGATGGGTGTTTGATCATTGTGAGATTGTAACCCAACATGAAAGCTTGTAACTATCTCACGGTGATTCAATAAATTTTTTTTAAAAAAAGAAAGAAAGATCGTCTCTAGCCCTCCAAAGCATATCTCCTACAATACGCATAATAAGCCTGGAACTAAACCCAGAGGCCAGTGGACTAGTACTGATAGATTTGAGAAATTAGAGGTTCAGATAAGAAGAGTGAAGAAAGGAAATAAGCACTAGGTGACTAACCGACAAATGGATCATATAATCTTAATTTCCTCTGCTAATCTGTTGACCATAAATCACAATTTACAGGCATATATCAACAATACACATGACCTAAACGCTGAACAGTTTTCACTGTCACTGTCATCCCGTTGCTCATCGATTTGTTCGAGCGGGCACCAGTAATGTCTCTCATTGTGAGACTTATTGTTACTGTTTTTGGCATATCCAATACGCACGGGTAGTTTGCCAGGCTCTGCCTCGCGGGCTTGATACTCTCAGTAGCTTCCCAGACTCTCCGGGAGGGAATCAAACTCGGGTCAGCCGCATGAAAGGAGAAAGCTCAACTGCTGTGCTATTATCCTATTATATTTAAATTATGATTTTAGCAATTTTTTACTGTTGCCTTTGAGTTTTCTACCTCCATAAAAATGGTAGAGAAAGGGAAAGTTTTCTATAAACAGAACATCTTGCTAAATAAAAGAACTTACTATCTCAAATTTTCTTTCTTTCTTTTCTTTCTTCCTTCCTTCCTTCCCTTTCTTTCTTTCTTTCTTTCTTTCCCTTCCTTCCTTTCTTTCCTTCTTTCTTTCTTTCCCTTCCTTCCTTTCTTTCCTTCTTTCTTTCTTTCCCTTCTTTCTTTTATTTTTTCTTTCCCTTCCTTCCTTTCTCTCCTTATTTCCTTTCTTTATTTCATTCATTCTTTCTTTCTTTCCCTTCCTTCCTTCCTTCCTTCCTTCCTTCCTTCTTTCCTTCCTTCCTTCCCTTCCTTTCTCCTTTCTTCTTTCTTTCTTTTTCTTTCTTTCTTTCTTTCTTTCTTTCTTTCTTTCTTTCTTTCTTTCTTTCTTTCTTTCTTTCTTTCTCTCGCTCTCTCTCTTTCTTTCTTTCTTTCTTTCTTTCTTTCTTTCTTTCTTTCTTTCTTTCTCTCTCTCTCTCTCTCTCTTTCTTTCTTTCTTTCTTTCTTCTTTTTTTCTCTCTTTGTCTCTCTCTGTGTCTCTGCCTTTGGTATGGTTCTCATAGAGATTCTGAAAGATTGTAGTGTATATCCCTTTACCTACTTCTAACACTCAGTTCTTGTCCAGAGTGATCATTTCCAACTCTTATTGTCACACTGGTCTTTTCTCTATCTTACCTCCTTCCACCCGCACACAAACTTATGATAGATTCCAACCACTGACCAGTTCTCCTAGGCCTTGTTTTCCCTGGCCTTTTGTATTAGTCTTCTACTACATATTTTTATATACCACAAACGGACTTGTGTGATAGCACAGCATGTAGGGCATTTGCCTTGCACTAGGCCGACCCGGGTTCGATTCCTCTACCCCTCTCGTAGAGCCCGACAAACTACCAAGAATATCCCACCAGCATGGCAGAGCCTGGCAAGCTACCCGTGGTATACTCAATATGCCAAAAATAGTAACAGCAAATCTCACAATGGAGATGTTACTGGTGCCTGCTCAAGCAAATAGAATGAACAATGGGACAACAGTGCTACAACAACAGTGCAGTGCTACTACCTCCAATATTTGTTGTTATCAATTGGATGTCTTTGTATGATAGAGCTGTTTTTCCTAATTCACTATAGTGACATATATTAAGGTACAGAAGGTTAATTGGATATACTTTTAAAAATTCCTGGTGAGCTAAAAAGAAGCTTTCGAATGTGTGTGTTTTTGGAAGAGGCAGGGGGTTGAATATTGACATCCAGTTTGAACAATTTCAGTTGAAAGGACTGAATTACAAACCATCTTGGTTGGGACTCCCTGAAGATGAGATGCAAATAAAAAAATCAAACACATTATTAAATTTTTTTACTTACTTTTTGCTGGAATGATAGTACAGCAGGTAGGGCTTTTGTCTTGCACATGGTCGACCCGGGTTCAATTCCTCCATCTCTCTCGGAGATCCTGTCAAGCTACCAAGACTATCCTGCCCCCATGGCAGAGCCTGACAAGCTACCCGGGGCGATATGCCAAAAAAAATAACAACAAGTCTCACAATGGAGACGTTACTGGTGCCCACTCAAGCAAATCGATGAACAACAGGCGGACAGTGCTACTACAGTGCTACTTATTTTATACTCACTGCTTTTTTAACATAAACAATTTCAGATTATTTATCTAACACAGCCCTATTTCTTAAGCCTAACATTTAGAATAGCTAGTTTTAATAGTACTTTTAATAGTTTCCTTATAATAGTAGTTTTCAGTAATTATGATGGATAAAAAGCCAAATACTTTTACTATTTGTAAGGACAAAGGGCAAACGAATGAAATTTTAAAAGGGTAATATTATTTTAGTGTCTAGTCTCCTTTTGTGAGAAAAGTAAATTTTATGTAAGAGAAAACTGTAGAAGAAGGTAAATATGGCTTTGGTTCATAACCAATGCACAATACATTAAAAGGATTTATTAATTAGCTGACATATAATGTAAGAGAATTAGCTGACATATAAATAAAATAAAACAAATGCTCCATGAATCCTATATTCACTACGTATCTTTGTATGTAATCCCCATAATCTAATGGCAGTTTAATAAAAAAGCAAGGTAAAAGGTATAATAGCAGGGAAACCAAGAGTGATATGAGCCTGTGTTTTGATAGCAGCTGTGTTTCTTTGCCTCTGCGCCTATATATCTAAATACATACCTATCAAAAGAACATACCTTAAAGAACAAATGATGACAAAGATGAATTTCAATCTGACAAATGCAATGAACTGAAAAAAATGAACCAGCTCATAAATTATTGGTCTTTTTCAATCCAAACAGAGAAATAATCCTGAAGAAATTGAATTCCATATAAGAAATAATGATAATATTTCTTATATACCATTATATAATGATAATAATAATGTGAAAGAATGCTCACTCAATTTCTGAAATATTGCATGGGTCATGAATCTAAAGCCTGCTGCAGAAATTATCATTTCACACAATGCTTTTCAAAATTTTATGTTAAAATACGGCTTTGTTTGCTCATGGTTTTCCCAAACATGAGTTATTTTTATTTCAAATAACTAGTATAATTGCAATAATATATACTAAGTATAAAATTTAATAAAATCCCCCACATTTCAACAAATTATTGCAGCATTACAGAGACACAGCCATGTTCATTTATTAAACCAATCTGTCCATATGACTCATGATGTTTCTACAAAAGAAAAATTCTCAACTTGATTAATGACATCATCTGTGAAGCAATTGTGCTAACTTTTAAAAATTTCAACTTTATTAATTTCAATAAATTTCCACTAATCTTTGCATTATGAAATTGATTGAGTGGGACCATCTAATATGCCTTTACAAAATCCTTTATTGATTCAACTATACTTCAGCAGATTTTATTTTTTTTTCTTTTATGCTCAGGGGTTACTCCTGACTCCACACTCAGGAATCACTCTTGGCAGTGTCCGGGGAACCATATGGGATGCCAGGAATCAAATCCAGGTTGGCCTCATGCAAAGCAAATACCCTACCCACTGTACTACCATTCCAGCCAATTTCAGAAGTTTTTTAAAATATCATTTTGTAATCTTTCTTCACAACAGAAGTTGTCCATCTCCACCCTCACAAAATAAGTGGTACTTATCTTGTTTTAATGTACCACTCTCAACTTCGACTACAGGATCATCCCAAGTTATCAAATTGATTGCAACAGAGGCCATTAGCAATAGAATATGCTGTTTAAATTAATACCCCATGATCTGATCTAGCAAAAGCTTCTGCTTTGCCCATGTTTAGCAACAATCATCACTTTTGATATGGCTATCTCATCTGTAGTCAGTAAACACAAACCTACATATTGTACACTGGGGTGGCAGCAATGAAGAGAGAAAAGTAGCTAGAACTACTTGCCAAGATAAATAAAATATTAACCTAGTGATATAAATAGTGATGCCACAATTACATCAAGATTTCAAGCTTAAGTAACTAGGAAAAGCTGCCATTTCTTTGAGAGACCAGGAAAAAAAATAAGTGGGGAGTTGACACGTGACACTTAGAATTTATTGAGTATGGAGAGACAGGAAGGTGTTCCAGGAAAAAAAAAAAACCTAGTAAGCAATTAGTGA